>NW_023601543.1:47787197-47999307 GCF_014898055.3 Talpa occidentalis
GACTACTTCTAGGCCATAGGCAAGAACATGGTGACCTCCGCTCCTGAATAAAAGGGTAGATAACTTCTGGGAGAAGGCCTGGAGCAGGTTCCTGGATCCACGGCTGAGCTCCTGGCCCTGAGCTGCAGGGAGTGAGTGGAGAGGACTGGCTACGGTAGGCCAGTGGTTAAGCTAGAGAAGCAGAGAATGGGTTCTCCCTTGCCCCTCCTCCTATAGCCTCTGCTCAGCAGGGCTAACCACCCTCCTTCCCTGAGGCTTCCCCTCTCCTCTTTGTGCCTCCATGATCCATCCACAAGGGAGAGGAGTGAGCTGATGGTGCTGGCAGATTGCGGAGTGGTGGGGTGGTGGCAGGATAGGCCAGACGCAGTTGACAAGCAAGAACTTGTGCCTAACCCAGGGTGGATTACTTCCCCTCCCCAGGCCTCACTGTTCCCATCTCAGCAATGGAGAGATTATAGCAAACAATGGCTGAAACCCAAGCCAGCTTGGCCAGTGTGTTTGTGGTGAGGCCTGCCTGACAGGGAAGTGCTGTGGCCATGTCAGCAGAGAGAGATTTACCCTCAGAACATGATTGGGGGTTTGGCAAGGGCAGGAACAAGGGTGAGTCTGGAAGAAACATCGATGGCTGGCACAGGACCAGCTCCTCCTGGCCCCACCTGGGATCCAAGCCCTGCCCCTGGAAGCTCTGTTTACAATAGAAGGGTGGAAGAAAGCAAATATGGAGGTGAAAATATGCCTTTTTTTTTTTTTTTTTTTTTTTGCAAAGTGGAGTACTAGGAGAAGTGCAGAAAGGTAAGAAAGAGCTGCAGACATTGCTGGGTGCTGAGAGAGAGAGAGAAAATGGCACCTCCCCCCTCCAAATTCTACCTTCTGACTTCTAAGACCTGCGATAATAGGTCACTTCTCAAACTCAGTTCTAATTTCAGGCCTGATAACCCTGCTTGCCATGTGATCTGAGCAAGTCTTCCTCTCTGTGCCTCAGTGTTCCCTCTGCATAATGAGTGTTCAGGTGTAAATTCCCTCCAAGGGCTTTGACAGCTCTCATATTCTAGAATCTTCTACAAGTCTATTCTGAGTCAAACACCTGGAGCTCAGTTCTGCCTCAGGCACTGGCATGTGAGATGATCAGCTGTGGAAGACAGAGCATCACTGGGACTTTGGGATCTATCTAGAATCCATTGTGAACACTTTACCATACCCCAGAGACATGGATTCACTGGTGTCCTGTCTGTCTTTCCAGCCTCCCCACCCCAGGTTCTACTGATCTGCTTTCCTTGCCAAGTGAATGTCATACTCCCCTATTGCTTCAGTACATTTACATTTGCTGTTCATAATACTTGGAATGCCGCTTCCCCACCTCTTAGCTGGTGAAATTTTCCTTCTAATTTGAGCTGAAATGTCTTCCAGGAAGTCCTCCTTGCTGGCCCCATAGCCTAGGGTTGCTCCGGCTCTGATCCATTCTCCTCATGCCACAGTACTTATCACATTAGTAATTACGTATGTCATGATTTTTGTATCCATCTCCTACCTCAAATTACCATAAGTTCTGTGAGGGCAGAGACCCTGTTATGTCCTTCATACTCTACCCCTGATGTCCAGTAAGTAGTCCAGGAAACTTTTACCAAACAATTATTTCTTGAAATAAAAAATCCCTAATAGTTCCCACATGTAATAAACTTACTGGGGAGCAGGTTCAGACATATAGGGTCTAGTTTGGCCCTTATGCTCCCCCTTCTCATGTCTTAATGAGCTGATAGAGGGGCAGAGAGGGGGTGGGGTTTTGTTGTGCCAGATTTTGTCTTGGCCCAGTGGCTGGGCCATGCAGAGTAAAGGCTGGGAAGCATGTTGCCTGCTTCCTGCCTCCTTTTTTGCTGCCACCACTCTTCGGGAGGAGCAGCAGCTGTGGCCTCTCCTCATGTTCCCATAGCAACTAGTGCTTACCTCCCGCTCACACTGGTTCCTAATTGCCTGATTATGCATCTTCTCCCCCACCAGCCCAGAAGCTTCTTGAGAGCAGGGTCCATGGTGGGTTTTACTCACCATTGCATGCTCCAGGCTCAGTGAGTATTAGTTAAATGAACAAAAATGAATGCATGACCATCCATGCACATGGGTTTTTAAAAGCTTTCATCACAAACAAGGCACCTGGCGTCCTGTAGTGGCTGAGGGAGGGGACTGGAGGACTTGTGCTCCTCAACTCACCTCTCCTGAGTGGTGTGGGTGGCCGCCCCCCCCCTCCCTGCTGCCTGGGGAAGCTCTTTAGAAAACAGGCCAGGCAGACTGTATGTAGCTGTCTGCGGGAGGGCATGCCAGAGACAGTGTGACACCCTCCCCTCACAACACCCCCAGGCACACTCCCTCACCACCCCCTTCTCAAGAAAGCCATCTCAAAAGGACAGCTTTTGCTTTGTGAATGACCAGAATCATTGAGTTTCATACTCACTTCTGATGTCTGTGCAAGCTCTCACGGCGGGCCCTTCCCCTCTCCATTCTCACTCAACCATCCTGATCCAACTCAGCCATTTGCCCCCTGAGCTGCTCCAACCACCATTTTCCTGCTTCCCCATCGTATCTCTTTGCCTCCTCCTTCCCCATCTCCTCCAGCACATAGCCAGGGGGTCCCAAACAGAAATCAGCTGCCATGTTCCCAGGCACCCTCACAAAGACAGTGGACGCTGCCATCATTTTTCCTCATGAGTCCACCCAAGCCACTAAGGCTGCTAGAGGGAAAGGCTGAATCAGCAGCACCTTAGTTTGATTCTTAAATATGTGTTGTCTTAAATGTTTGACTCTGGTCCAGGTGCTCAGCTAGTGAGCCCCGAGCTCATGAGGATGGGACCTATGCAAATTCTTACCCTAATGCAAGGGATAGGGGAAAAAAAGCAAAGCTTGGCGTGAGCTTCACTTTGCACAGGGTGCCACGGCAATGTCTGCTGAAGTATGCTTGTGCAGAACGAGAGCAGGCCCATTTGGACTGGGTTTTCTATCAGAAACTATTGTTTGCAAGCAACAGATACCATCTCTGATCAACTAAAGAGAAAAGAGAACTTGTGGGGCTGGGTGGGGGCTAGGTTCTGAGCTTACAGAATCAAGGAAAAGGCTAGAGAACTGGGTTTGGAAATAGGTGTAAGAAAAGGCAGCATTGGGGGAGGGGTGGGAGAGACCTGGAAGCAGAAATGGTTTGATTCAGATGCTGCCCCAGAAAATGAAGACGTTCCTCTATCCTTTCATGGCTCAATCCAGAGCCACATCCAAGGACAGTATCCAGTGACCCAACTTAGTCCCCTGCCCTAACCTCTCCCCACTAGACTGAGCTGAGGAAAGGACTGCTATGTTCCCTTGTGTAAGGGTAGGAAGGACACAGTGCAGGTTTTCTGATCCAGCAGACCGTGTAAAGGAGTCAGAGTCCTCAGTGGCTTTTGAAGGCTTTTATTGGGATTTTACTGGGTACACAGCAGGCAGGTGGATGGGGGGGCGGGAGACTGGCAGTCCTCCCAGCCCCCAGCAAATCTTCACCCTATCTGGCCTCTCCGGCATTCTCTGGTGGTCTCTGCTGCTCTGCTCTCTCGGTTCTACTTCCGCTTCTCTGCTTCTTGGCTTCTGCTGGCATCTCCGCGATGCCGCCGCCCCTAAAAGCCCAGTCTCAGCCCAGGTGAATCCCATCTACCTATGCCCACACCCTACTCCA
Source organism: Talpa occidentalis (assembly GCF_014898055.3). Lineage (NCBI taxonomy): Eukaryota > Metazoa > Chordata > Mammalia > Eulipotyphla > Talpidae > Talpa > Talpa occidentalis. Next base: position 47,790,886 of record NW_023601543.1, read on the forward strand.
GGTGCCCGCCATCAGGCATGCATTCGGGACCACAGGGTTCCATCATCTATCCTAATGGCGGGAGGGCAGAAAAGCCCGATACTTTTATCTTACCCTACACCTTGGCATCCATGGCAGGAGGCAGACACATGGAGCCACTTTTCACCAACCTTACCCCCTGTGAGACAGAGACAGTTCACTCAAAGGAAACGGAAACCTAAGAAAGTGACAGGGATGACGTACAGAGTCACAAGTGACAAATGTCCATTCCCTGCCTGGCAACAGCAGAAGAGGAGGAGAAAAATGAATGGGCAGAGCTGAGGGGAAATCTTTTGTGTTTCATGCTGGTGAAAGGAAAGAGGTGAGGCAGGAGGGAGAGGACAACTGCAGTGTGCCACATGGAGTGGGTCACAGCAGGCTGACCAGATGGCTTCTAGAACCTTTACTCTGAAGGTGTCAAGAATGGATCAGGGATGGCAAAACTGGAGAAGAGACCCTCAAGAAACCCTTTCAGGAGATGGCGAGGCTTGGATTCCAAATTTGGTCATGGACACAGAAGAAATGATGGATTCAAGAGCCAGTCAGAATTCAGAATGTAGAGAAGTGCAAGAGCTGATGTGGGTGTAAGATGATGTGAAGGGGTTCAAGAAGAGGAAATGTTTGGAAGAGTTGGCACATTCTGCATGGGCTTCAGGAAGCATCCATACAGTACTCATTAATTCAATAGTTAATGTCAACCTAGCCCTATTCATATGTGTTAGGAGAAGGAAGGAGGGAGGGAGGGAGGGAGGGAAGGAGGAGAGAGAGAGAGAGAGAGAGAGAGAGAGAGAGAGAGAGAAGAGAGAGAGAGAGAGAGAGAGAGAGAATAGGCCTTCTCATACTATGCGTGGGAGCCTAAACAGACCCAGTTGCTTTAGAGAACACAATCTGAAAATGTTCCATTGTTCTAAATATGCATACCTGGCATGTTGACTTCCAGGAATTTATCCCAAAGACATAATTTAACAAGTGTGTACAGATCGATATATGTGCAAGGATGTCAAACACTGTTTATAAGGGTAAAAAACTGGAAACCACCCTGATCCTCATCAATAGGGAACTGATGAAATATTATGGGGTATTACTTTGCCACCAGTAAGGAGGGTCACAGATGGATCAGAGATGACAAAACTGGACATACCCCTGTCCTCTACATCAGGCTTGCTTTCCAGTCTGAAAGACCCCAGCAGAGGAGAAGCAGAAAGCTTTAATATAGTAAAGTTTGGGATTTCGTCACTGACAACTGGCCATGCTAATTCCCTAGAGGAACTGGAGGAGGATGTTTTTTAATTCTCTGAAAATGCGTGAGAAAGTTACGAATTTCATCCAGAAAGGAGAAGAAAAATAGGTCAGAGAGAGCTTCAAGGAAGAACATTGTTTTCTGCTTATGGTGTTCAACCTGTTCACTAAAAGTTACAGTAGCAATGATTATCTCTGAGGAGCTAGGATTGAGCCAGGAGGCAGAGCTTTTAGTTAATACTTTCAATACTTAGTATTGTTGGAATGTTTTACAAAGTGTACAAATCACAGAAGTTCAAAATCAGTGGAAACAATGAAGATACTCGCATTTGTGAAGCAGTTGGAGGTACTGACAAGAGTTTTGAACATGGAAAATTCTAAAGAAGGGGCCCTCTGGCTGCCTCAGCATTGCTGACCTGGGAGGCTGATACTTTGTTACGAGGCCTGCCATGTGCACTCAAGGACATTGAGTGGAGCAGCATCTCTGGCCTCTACCCACTAGCCACTAGTATGAGCCCCCACTCCATGTTCGGACAACCAACATGTCTCCAGATACTGCAAACATCTCCCTGGGAAGGCAAAGTCACCTCTTAAACAGGTCACTGACAACATCTCTCTGTGCTCTACTGGTCTTGGAGTCAGGAGATGTGCTTGATTTTGGTTCAGTCACTTAGTAGCTATGTTACTACAAACCTCACATTCCTCATCTGAAAATGGGGTGAATAATAACATGGTGCTGGGGACTGCTGTGAAGAGGAGGTGTCTGTGGTCCCCTGGTGGCCAACTGGAAAGGCGTGACATGGCTCTCCAGCCTTCACCTCCAGAGTCCAGTACAGGCTGCAGGTGCTTCTAGGCTCTGGGGAACCCCCACAATCCTTTGGGACAAAGGCTGACCCCAAATGGTCTCCTAAGTCTCCCCTCCCTAACCACCCACCATCAATTTTAATAAAGGAACTGCCTTTTATTTAAAACCAAACTTCCACTTGAAGCTTGAAGTTTTGGGGTACAAGCATCTTTCCAGCATCTCCACTGTCCCCACAAACACAAGTATCCTCATCGTTTCCACTGACTTTTAACTTCGGTGATTTGTGCACACTATTCATGTCTGTATTGGGCCCCCTGTCATCCTGCCTCCCTGGAGAATCTGACCACACCCGTGACCTCTTCCCTCTTCAGGACCACCAGCTTCTCCCTTCCAACCGGATCTTTCCCAATTTAAAGTGCTCGGTTCTCTCTGATTGAAAGAACCTCCTTCCGGGTCTCTATTTCCTCCTCCCACTGTTGCCCCATCTCTCTTCTCATCTCACTCTTTTAAGGTACTTCACACTCAACCCATCTCAAACTGATCACACCATCTTCCTCCCCAACTCTGCTCTCTTCTCCTGCCCCTTATCATAACAAAGGACGCCCCTCCCACTAGTTGCACAGACCACAGTCCAGGAGTCAGTTCCCTCATTGCCCACACCACCAAGCCCAAAGCCAATCCTGGTCACTTTAATTTTTTAGTCACATTGCTTTAATGATTATTTCTAAATAGATTCAGAAAATCAAAATAACATAAGAATGATGGCATGAGAAGTCTCACTTCAATTCCATCAACCTCGGCCACCACCCCAGACAGACAGGTGAACCACCTTTATTATGGAGGGGGATTCTGCCTCAGAGTCCTTACGGAACAATGAGCACAATGAATATTCTTATTTCTCCCTTTCTTCCCCAAATAGACAATGTCCACACTGTTCTGTACTTGATATTTTTCACTAAACAATGTATCTTGTCACTCTTTCTGCTAAGCCAGAATGGCAATTCTAAAACACAACTTGGATCCCATCACGCCCCTGCTTAAAGCCCATTATGGCTTTCTGGGTTCATTCAAGGTAAAGACAAAACCCCTTGTGACAGCCTGTGAAGCCTTGTTTGCTCCCCCCACCCCCTGTCCACCAGTGCCTGGACCTACTCTGGCGTTCCCCCTTGCCCCTGCACCCCTGCTGACTTTCCATGTCTTCTCTTGTTCCTCTGAATACAACACTCCCCCCTCCTCTCTTCACCTGGTTCATTTCTATTTGCCTTTCAGATCTCAATTTACCTGTCTGCTCATTGGGGAAGTCTTCCTTGACTTCTCTGCAGGCCAGAGCTCAGGGTTATATTCTCATTAGCTCTCATCCCAGGTAAAAGTATCCTATTCCTTATAGATCCATGAGGACAGGGGACTGATCTGTCTTTGCGTAGTATCAAGGAAAAATGTTGACACAATTAACAATAGAATAAGGCATATAGGGGACCAGCAGAGGACCTGACATGTAGTAGCTGCTCAGCAAGTAGTGCTTTCCTCCTCTTTGCTTTCACTGTTCACTCTCTCTCTTTTAAAAAGATTTATTTATTTATGCATACAAGAACTGGGGTACAGGCCAGAGAAGTGGGGGGTGAGAGGATTCACCAGAGACAGAGCGGGGAACAGAACAGGCAGAATGACTGAAATACACTGCTGAGCGGAGCAGCAGGCAAGACAGGAGAGGTCTGTTGCACCATGTGGGTAGCTCCCTGGCCAGCCAGGGATCAAACTCATGCTATAGTGGCTGCAGTGAACTTCATTGCTTGCATCTTAACCCCTTCCGCCACCAGGGAGACCCTCACTATTCTCTCTTTGCTCTGGATCCCCTGGCAGGCTGCCTCCCCTTCACACTTTTCAATAATGCTGCTCTCTGAAACAAAACCTGAGAGCTTTGCCTGGGCCTCCCTCTCTGCCATTGGGCCCTTTAATTCACTCCTTCCTCCTGGAAATCCTCTCATTTAAAAATGAGCCCCGTGATATGCACATCAAAGACATCTTTACAGACACATCACCCAAAGCAGTGATAGTGAAGGCAAAGATAAACAGCTGGGACTACATCAAATTAAAGAGCTTCTGTACAGCTGAAGAGACAATAACAAAAACAAAGAGAAACCCCACCGACTGGGAGAACATTTTTGCACCCAACACTAATGACAAAGGACTGATCACAAAAATCTGCAAAGAGCTGATGAGACTCAACAATGACAAAGAAAATAACCCAGTCAAAAAATGGGCAGAAGAGCTAAAAAGAAACTTCTCTGAAGAGGAAAAGCAAATGGCCAACAGGCATATGAAAAAATGTTCAACATCACTTGTAATCAGGGAAATGCAAATCAAAACTACCATGAGATACCATCTTACACCAGTGAGAATGGCACATATTAAAAAAACAAGCAACAACAAATGTTGGCGAGGGTGTGGAGAAAAAGGAACTCTTCTGCACTGTTGGTGGGAGTGCAAACTGCTCCAACCACTATGGAGAGCTGTGTGGAGATTTCTGGACCTACTAAACATAGAGCTTCCATATGATCCAGCAATTCCACTCCTAGGTATTTACCCAAAGGACACAGAAACATCAATTCCAAAGAACACCTGCACCCCTATGTTTATAGCAGCACTATTTACAATAGCTAAGCTTTGGAAACAGCCCAAATGCCCAAAAATAGATGACTGGATCAAGAAGATGTGGTACATATACACCATGGAACATTACTCAGCATTCAAAAAAGATAAACACATGCAACTTGCAGCAACATGGATGGGCTGGAAGGGATCATGCTCAGCGAAATAATCCACAAAGAAAAAGAAAAATACCGGATGGTCTCACTCATAGCAGGAATCTAGAAAACTTAAATAAGGGACCAGGAAAATGAATAACTACAAGAAAGTGAAAATCAAAATCAACAAAAAACTATGAACCAGAGACACTTTTTGGGGGTGGGGGGCGGGAGGGGAGGGATTGGGTTCAGAATGGGGGGTTGCAATTGTATGGGGAATATAAAAATAAAATCTATTATTTAAAAAATAAATAAATAAATAAATAAATACAAAAACGGAAAAGCAAAAAATAAATAAATAAAAATGAGCCCCTTTCTCCTGACTGTGTCTTCTCTACCATCTCTCTCTGCCCACCTCTGCGGTATTAGGGTCCCTCAGTTTCCATCCCAAGCCCCTTTGCTTCTCCCTCTATCCACTTTCTTCTGCCAGCTCACCCATGCTTGCAATTCCTACTACCACATGTATACAGACAATGGAGCTGCTGCCTGGGGTCTGCAACACCCCTCAGGCCCCTGTATTAATGCCAGCTCTGCCACTGAAGGCTCAAGTGGAGCCCCAGAGCAAACTGTGTCTATGTTTCTTACTAGTCCCCCCAGTCCCTAAAGCAGCAGCTGGCACACAGTAGTCACTTAGTAAGTATTGTCCAATGCACTTGTGTGTGGGGGCCACGTGAGGAGGGAGACAGCTGCCTCCTCCAGATGGGGCCTTTTTCTTGGCAGGGCAGTAGGACAGAGAGAGGGACTGGGCACTAGGTGCCAGCTCCTGAATTTCCCTGTGCTGGGCGCTAGCAGATACCTCCTACTCAGAATAAGGAGAAAGGCAGAATTCCATGCAGGATTCGAACCCAGGAGCCAGCGGTCCCCCAGTCATCCAACTGTCTTACAGGCTAGTTTTTCCCGTTTGCAAACCATAAGGCAGCCTTTGAACAGAGAGGGTCACACGTGAGAACATGTGCTCCTGTTATGTCTGGCCTTTAAGCTGATGGCAGGCATGTCAGAAGGCAGGAGAGCAAAGGCTGAGGCCCCATGTGCCAGGACAGGGAGCTGAGTTGAATACTTGTTCTACCTGGAAGGGGGATTGGGCCACCCTTCTCTCAAGATCAGGGCCTCCTTCTCACAAGATCAAGGTCAGGGGTGGGGAGGCTGGGTTGGGAAGCAGAGGAATTCTGCTGAGAACACTGACACCGCCTGAGCTGTGACCCTCCTATGACAGGCTCATCCAAGTGAAAGCCAGGAGCCTTGCTCTGTGTGCTGTGAGAACTAGCACAAAGTACAGAATGTTCTGAGTCACCTGTTCCACCTACCCTGTAGTTCTGATGGAAAAACTGAGGCTCAGATTAAGGCAGAAACCGTCCTACAGCAGGTCAGGGTTTCTGGCTTATCTCTTGGCCAGTTGCCTTTCGCCTGCTCTGTCCAATAGAGTTAACAGTCTGTTTACATTGCAGGGGGGAGAGGCAGACACAAGTTAACAAAAAGAGAAGCAACACAATAAGTATCATGAAAAATGGTGTTAAGTGTTCTGGAGAAAAAGAAAACAGTGAGGGGGGCTCCGGGCACCAGGGGTTTACAATTTTAGATGGAGTATGGTCAGGAAGTTCCCCTTGAAAGGGGGCCATTTGAGGCAAACCTAGAAGAGAGAGGTGTGGAGCCTGTGCTTGCAAACATTGCCACAGGACACCGGATGCCTTCCCCCAGAGTCACATGAGAGGCCTTCCTGAGAGATGACCATAGGGATTCTGGCCTGGTTGCAAGGTCAGGAATAGTGTATTTTCCAAAGCTGAAGCTGGGCACAGCACCAAATACTTGTGATATCCTGGGCCAGGTAATGCTGTTAAGAACAATAGTGCTAATGCAATAGCACACCATTGAAAGCTACCTTAGGCACTTGCCACATGCCAGTGTTTCAAGCATACTGCATGTGTTAGCTCATTTCATCCTCTAGAGGATCCTGTGAGGTAGGTGTTATTTCTATATCCATTTGCTAGATAGAAAACAGAGGCCCTGTTCTAGAACTTGCCCAAGATCAAAAAGCTAAAGAACAGCCGAATCAGACTTGGAGCCTAGACCTTTGCAGCCCAAACATTACAGACAGCAGCTTTTTCAGCAGGCTGGCTTGAAACAGTCATCTGGAGGCAGAGAGATGACACCATGTTTTTGGTTCTCTGTTGTGACCATAAGACTAGGCAGCTCAGGGAACTGAGTGTCTGATATGGCAGGTGACCTAGGTGGAGGACAGTATTTGAGGCCTCCACGGAGATAGTGGACTTCATCTCCTCTGAACCTGATCTCCTTGAGGCCCATGTCCTGTTACCCAAGCCCAGAACAGTGCCTGGTACATAGTAGGTGATCAATCAATATTGGAATATATGAGAAAAGAGTGAATGAATGTTCTACTCCCATCTATCAAAGGCCCACCTAGCCCCCCAAACCACCATCTTTATAAATAACTTGTAAACTCCTTGAGAATGTGAAGCAAAGTAGGGCGTAGAAGTCCAAGGAGCTCGGGAGACACTGCTGGGGGCTGGAGGCTGCACAAAGCCCAGAGTTCAGTGCTGGGAGGTGATGGGAAGGGGTACAGAGGGGCCACCCCATCCACTTTCTCATTTTATCCCCACAGCCCCAGGAGGCAGAGATTGCTTTTATCCCTAAGAGAAAGATGCAGAAACTGAATCCTGGTGAGGTAAACAACACACCCTTAAATCACAAGAGCATCGAGCTTTGGTGGAGTCAATCTGGGTTTTAACGTGAAACTTACAGGAATTGGCAAGGCAAGCCATGCGCTCGGTGTGGTCTCTGGCTGGGGTACATGCAGAAATTCCCACCCTACCCCAACCTCCCAAGCTCCTTTGCACTATACTGCCCCCTGGGAGCCAGGCCCCATCTCTTCAATCTCCCCAAGGAGTGGGGGCTCTCATGCAGCAGCTCCTCCCTACCACTACCTATCCCAGAATGTGGGACAAGGCCAAATTTAAGACAAATCTGGGTTTTGGTCCTGTTTCCTCCGCTTACCACTCAGAAAGGCATACCTTCCACCTCTCTGAGCCTCGGTTTCCTCCTTTGTGAACTTGGGAGAATATCACCCCATCCCCTAGGGCTGTTGTGAGAACTACCTGAAATCACTGTGAAATTTGTTGGATTCCAGGGAAGCTGGTAACAGGAAGAGACAATCATAATAATCTCCCACAGAATGCAGAGCATATTTCTGTTTATTTCAAGGTGCCCCTTTATTCTACAGACTACTCTTTGGGTAGAGTGCTTATACCCATCTTACAAATGAGAAAAGAAGCTATGAAAACCATGTCTAAGGCCATCATTAGAGCTGGAGCTGGCCTCCATGACAGTCCTCCCCATCACTAGCTCACAATGCCATGTTTGTGTGTGGCTCTGTGCACAGGGAGGTAGGCTCATGCCTTTGGACAGAGTGAGTATCCTATCTATTGTTGCCTGTACATTTCACACGCTGTTCATTTCAGACTGTTCATTTTCCACAGAGTCTGGGTATGGACTTATTTATTTATTTTTTATTCACCTCCATTCTCAGAGTGAATACCCTTTCGGCCTGAGAACGCACATCTTTCAATTCTAGAAAATTCTCAGCTATTTTCTCTCAAGTATTGCCTTTCCCTCATTTATTTCCTCCATTATCTATGTAAGCATCCTGTTAAACAGGCTGGAGCCCCTCAGTGGCCACCTTCTTGCCTATCAATTTCTCTCTCAAAATATGCATTTCTCTGCTGCTGTGACTCCCTCTATACTAGCCTCCAATTCACTAATTCTTTTCATGACTGTATCTAGGTTAGAGCTATTCCATGTATCAAGGTTTTCCTATTTTACTTTAATTACCATATTTTTAATTTCAAAGATTTCTAATTGATTTTCTTTTTATCTCATTCTTCCACTCTGATATAAATCATCTGTCATCTTTTTTAGGACTCTCACACCTTCATTTATCTTAGTGAGAATCCTACTCATGCTTATTTTCAAAATCTGTCATCTTACTCTCCAAAACTTCATCTGGAGTAAATTTATGTGTTGATTGTAGATGTTGTTGCCTCTCTCTGAGCATTAGATTTCTTTATATGTTTTGAAATTCGGGGTTGAGCCTCATTTGGAAAGGAAGAGTTGGCATTGCTTTCTGTTTATATTGTCTCTCTCTCTCCCTCACTGCTACTCCTCCCTCCCTGTCCACTGGTTTTGTGGTTGCCTCCACTGTTCTCCCAGACCCTAGTTCAGAATCAGGGACTACTGGAGGTCTTCTCCATCCTGGAGTTCTCCTGGTTTGGTTCACTTCCTGTTCATGACTCTGGGTCTAGTCCCTTCCAGCTCAACATAGTCCACGCTGCCTTGGCGACAGAACTCCCAACAGCAGCTCCTACTGGGGAGTCCTCTCCCTCCTCCCTCTGGCTTCCATTGTGAACCTGGCTTGGTTCTTCCTCCCACTTGTAGCCCCCAGGAACTGAGTTCTGGATACTCCCCACCTGTTCTGTAGCTCAGACTGCTGTACAGTGCTGTGTATGCTGGTGTATCCACTTTGGATCCTGACTGTCTTTGAGGTTTTCTCTTTTGACAGTGTACCAATCACCCATAAGTCAGATTTGGTTCAGAGGGTCCCTGCAACCATCTTCACTGGGAGTGAACTTTAGTTTTATTGTGTGTACTCTATGTGCCATAATCAATTATTTAACCAATCCCCCAGTATTGGACATTTAGGTTGTTTTCCATCTTTGGCTAATATCAACAAGGAGACAGTAAATATCCTCCATGTGCTTGTCTCAATTCCTACTGCAAGGTTGTAGGTCAAAGGGTACAGTAGTGTTTCAGTTAGTTACGTGTTTCATTTGGTGTGGACCACACTGACTGCCAGCAGTACACCTTCACCAGCATCTGACTTGTTGAACAGAATCAAGGAGACCCTGGAAAGAAAGGCAGCTGTGCTTTTGTAAACTTGCTGAACACAGGCGAGGCATACTCTGGCCACTCCTTCTCTGTTCCTTGTTCTGCTGGAACTCCAGCTCCTTCTCAAGAGTCATTTCAATTGGTCTGTGCAGAAGTAGCTGCTCTCCAGTTCACCAAGCTGCAGAGGGGAGGCCTTCAGTCCTCTGACCCATGTGTTAGGGAGTTCGGTCCCCTCCAGGGGGTTAAGGTGTGACTGTGGCAACTCCTAGATGTCTGGGTTAGGCACTCCATGGCAGCCTCCACCCAGTGGAGACACAGCTGGCTTTGCCAGTCAGTTCTGCTACTTCCTGGTTAAGCAGACATGAATAAACTCCTCCAGTTTCTCACTCGGAGGCACATGGACTCTGGACCAGATGGACCTGTGTTTAAACATCAGGTATGCACGTCCCTGTTTCTGGAGATTGGGAAGGTCACTTCACTTCTTTGGATATCAGTTTCCACCTCTGTAAATTGGGAGTTATGAGACCTCTCTTGAAGAGGCATTCAGATGAAAGGAAGTCTGTGTGCCTCGCACATAAAAGAGATGCAAGTTTTAAAAAAGAAAGATAGATGCAAATAAAGCCTGTTTCAAACAGTAAGGGTGACCAGTAACTTATCCAGGCCTGCCAACCAAGTGGTTGGGACCCACCCTGTCCTGAGTCCCCATACAGTGTTCTTTCCACTGCAAGAATCACAGCCTACCTCAGTCTCATGTTTCATACTCCTGCCCAGCTATGCACCCCCCCTGTGAAAAGGAGGGATGTAGGAGCCCAAAGCTCTGGTGCCCCCTCCTTCAACCCCAGCTTGTCTCCACAGAGCCTTTCAGTACAGCTGGGCTGGCTGGGCTGCCCAACATAAGTATCCCAGTGTTGCCCAAGAACCTCCACCTGTGTCCTGGGACCCCCAACTCCAAGGCTCTGCAAGCTGCGGCATGCAGGGAGGGCTGCAAGGTTGCAAACACTGAGGAGCATGAAGCTGAGGCTACCCCTGGCCTGCACAGAGGTCCCATCTCTGGGGGCTATTAGTAGTCTGTTGCAAGACCACAGAAAAACAAAATAGAATAAATTCCACTTCAGAGCCGGTATTTCCATTGCTCCTGGGAGGCAGTTATGACTGAGGACTGTGCTGGGAATTGCTGAGGGCTTTCGAAAGCTGAGTTCATCTGCCCTCTCTTTCCTGGGGACAGGAGATACATCCCAACCGTGCTAGGGATGGAACTCTTAGGACCACGTGACCTAAGATGGAAGTCCTGGCCAACTGGGGAATCTCCTTTGCTCAAAGTCATTGCATATGGATCTGTTGATGATCTCAGTGTAGGGGCATGGACTGCAGGTGAGCAGAGGTGAAGCAGGGATACTTGGAGGCCCAAATCCCCACAGATATCACCTCTGAAAACCCAGATACCAAGACAGGCAGGAAGACTGCCTGACATGAGACATTAGGACCTAGGAGATAAGAACTGAAGAAGTGGGAGGCCGTTGACTCCTCAGTCTACCTAATCACTTGCCTTCGGGTTGCTGTGCCCACTCCCCACAGTCTGTGCTGCCTGGTGACCCTGTTACCAAAGCTTATTTATCATGCCTGAGCTCTGTGCCAAGCCCACTGCTCCTTTCACACTCAGATAGCAACTACTTCCTCTGTGCTGCTGAGAAGAACTAAGATTGATGGCTCACTCTCTGCCAGGCAGTGTTCTAAGCATTTCACTTTACTCCATTGAATCTTCACAACAAACCAGGTTTGTTGAGGTTGGCACTACCATTACCTCAAGGCCTTTACTTGAAAGTCCCACAGGCTCCTCAAACCCACCAAGGCCAAAGCTGCACTGGCACTCCCCCTGCACCCATACCCAACACCCACCTCCTCCTAGAGGCCCACCCCACGCTGGCTCTCCCACACATTGGAACCCTGGACATTATCTTGCATTCCTTTGTCTTACCCTCTGTGACACCCAAAGTGTCTTTTCTCCTTCGAATTTCTGAAATCTTCCTTCTGGTTTGTCTTTCCTCAGTATTCCTTTCCTCTTTGGGGTCTTCTTTCTCATGTCTCTTCTTCCCTCCAATCTCTGCACTGCCATGAGGAGAGCCCATGACTGCACCCCCCAACACACACACACACACACACACACGCACACACACACACATATACTTGGAATCTCTCCATGGCTCTCTGTAGTCAAATTCCTTACCTTACATTCAAGGCTCCTCACAGTTATAGCTCCAACTACCTGCTGGGCTTCATTCTTTGCTCTTCTATCCACCCCCTCTACCAATCAGGTCTCCTTGCTACGTTTCCAGTATGCCTCTCTGTGCCTTGAACCCCATCTTTGCTATACCTAATCCTATCCCCTACACTGAATACCCTTGTAATATGTTCCTCCTTCTCACCCACCCCTCCTAAACATCCAACTCTGAGTCCCATCCCGAATGCTACCTCTTCCATGAAGCCCTCCTGGCCTTTCCTAGTGGAGTGCACACTTTGCTATTTCTGAACTATGGCAGTGTGACATGCAGCTCAGGAAAGACAGTGAGATTTGAAGAGAAAACTGACCCTGACTCCTAACTCTTTTTCTCTCAAGATTTATTTATTTATGCATACAAGAGCTGAGGTACAGGCCAGAGGAGTGGGGGGTGAGAGGATTCACCAGAGACAGAGCAGGGAGCAGAACAGGCATATCTACTGAAATACACTGCTGAGGGGAGCAGCGGGCAAGACAGGAGAGGTCTGCAGTACCATGTGTGTTGCTCCCTGGCTGGGGATGGAACTCATGCTGCAGTGGCTGCCGATAGCTTCATAGTGCTGATGATTAACCCCTTGCACCACCAGGGATATCCCCCACACTCTTGATTGTTGGACATCTGGGAATTCTCTTTAAGTGATTTGTGCCTCGGTTTCCTTACTAAGCAAATGCAGTCAGAAAACCTCTTGTCCAGGTGTGAGGGCTGAGTTTGAGGTGATGAGCACGGAGTGAACAGGCCACGTAAGAGTCCCTTTCCTTTTCCTTGCAGAGCTCCATGCCCACTGGCCTCTGCTCTACAGCTCACCAGCAAGAGTTGTTCAGCTGGCACCCAGTCCTAGGATCTCCTTGTTCTAATCCTGGCCCAACATTTAATAGTGCCTAAGGATCCCTGAGAGAGGGAAGCCCCAATGGGGAGCCTCTACCTGAACAGTCTCAGTTTGGGGTTTATTACACAGATATCCCCCAGTATTAACAAGCCAGGCCTGCGTCATTGCACTGTGCAGGTGACTGTGCTGCTTTTCAACTCCACTGGCCCCGGAGCCTCCAGGAATAATGAAGACTGGCTGGGGAGGCCAAGCACAAGCCTCTGTCTCCCCTTGGTTGGGGAGGTCTCAAGGCATGGTCTTCTCCCCTGAAAAAGAGCGCTTCACCTGAGCATCACTGGGCTCTGGAATGGAGGTATGAGCTCTGTAGACAGAAAACCTGCTCTTGGAGGATACTTGGAAACCTTGTCCCTGGGTTTAACAACCATCAACCTTGGCAACTGTGTCCACTGGATCAAGGGACAGAGGGGACATTGGGGATTTGAATACACAGTCTGTACTTCCTTCTGTTCTTCTCCCAGCCTGATCAAAGGCTGTCCTGGGACCTTGTTTCCTTGCTCCTTTAATGCTGGATTCAGGTTTCCCTTTGAATTAATGTTTATGTGTCCTTTGGTTATATTCCCAGGAGCAGAGTCGCTGGGTCATGTGGTAGATAAATTTTTAGTGTTTTAAGGACCCTCCACCCAGCTTTCCATAGTGGCTGGACCAGTTTGCATTCCCATCAGCCCTGTAAGAGGGTTCCTTTTCCTCCACATCCTTGCCAGCATTTGCTATTGCCAATTTGTTTGTTTGTTTGTTTGTTTGTTTTTAATGTGGGTCATTTTCACTGGTGTGAGGTGGTATCTCATTGTGCTTTTGATTTGCATTTCCCTGATTATAAGCGATGTTGAGCATCTTTTCATATACCTGTTGGACATTTGCATTTCCTCTTAAAAGAAGTGTCCTTTTGGTTCTTCTACCCATTTTTTGACTGGGTTGCTTGCTTTGTTTTTGTTGAGTTTTATAAGCTCTTTGTAGATCTTTTATATCATCCTTTTATTAGTTGTATTGTGCGCAAATATTTTCTCCCATTCCATGGGGTGTCTCTTTGTTTTGGTTAATGTCTCTTTTGCTGTGCTGAAGCTTTTTAGTCTGGTGTAGAATAAAAAAACAACAACAACACTGGATTCAGGGGGGCAGCCAGGGGAAGAGTGCTGAGACAATGCAACTGAGCACAACATGACAAAAAATAACTGGCCCTTGGATGTGGCTGGGTCCCCAGCCACAAATCACATTCCCTGATTCCGAGACTCATGGATTGGTGATGCCAGGGCATCTGCATTTACCTCAGTCCCTTTGCATTACAGCCTGGAAGACTGAGGTGTAACAAGGCAAGGGACTGACTGGAGATCATAGAGCAAAACAACGACAGGGTATAGGTCTAGAGACTCCCAGTCCAGGGCCCGGTCGCTCACATCCATGACCTTATATGAGGAAGTGGTGATAAGTGGGAGGTAGAGGGTGGGAGAAGCCAGCAGTGGAGGCTGCAGGAGAAAGAACTTAAGGGGAGGAACATGGGAATGGAAAGTGGCTGGGAAGCACAGCCCCCAGCTCTGAGTGGCAGCCCACCCTGGAGACATCAGCCTAGTTATCACACTGCTTCCATTGCTGAGGATTAGCACAAACATCCCCCAGCTGGGGGCCTCCCTGTTGGCCAGCTGTGCAGGCTTTGGGTGGCGCGCCCCATATGTGGGAGGCCCCAGGCTAGAGGCTGGACTTTCTCTCTAGTGACGTTGTGTGCTCTCCCGGCATCCAGAGGGCATGGGCCAGCCTCTGGCTCATCTCTGCTGTCAGGCCCAGTGAAGGACAGTCAACACTCCTGGCTGATCAAAGGCACTCCCACCCTCTAGCCCCAGGAGTGTTGGGGGCGAAGGGGAGTGGGAAGAGCCCAGATGCCATCCTGCCAGGCTTTGAAGTCCCAGTGCATTCTGGGAAGGGACTGGCTTTGGAGTGGGACCTGTGGAACACAAACTGAACAAAAAATTCCTGACATGTGCTATAATGGAGGCAGGACAGTCGATTCCTAACACCTTAGGCCTGTCCCTTCACCTTTTTAGGCCTTGGCCTCTCCATCTGGGCCAGCTGGATTCCACAGAACAAGGGCCAGACCAGTTCTCCCTCGCCCCCATGACTGTGATTTCTCTCTCTTCTCTCTGAGGTCAGGTGGGCAGGGAGACACAGGCTGGCTGGCAGTTGGGGATAGTTGTACCCTGACACATGAGCACTGGCATGTAGGAGATCCCTTCTTTCTTCCATTCATTGAACACCTCCTGGGTGCCTTAGCCCAATGGCTGGACATAGGGTACCTTAATGTGCTGCTCTGCCACCCAAGGGGCCTGGCCCAACCCCTCAAGACCACTGAGTCTATTCTTGAGTGATGCCCAGCATGCTGGTTCTATCAGTTGGCAGGGGCCCTATCCAGTAGGGATTTTAGTTGAACCTGACTCCTGCAAAGTTCAACTGAAAAAGGACTTATTGGAAGACTTTGAGGTGTCTCAGTCTATTTGGGGAAGGTGGAAAGGCAGCCTCAGAGGAAGGGCAAATACCCAGTAAGGCAGGGAGAAGTGTCCCAGAGCCAAAGGCCTGCGAGGCCAATGTACTATCTCCGCACTTCTTTTCTTCCACCATGTGTAGCACCCTGGTTGATACCAAAATTGGGAATCATTTCTTGAATGTCCCTGCTTCTTTATGGGGGTACAACTGATTAGCTGTCAAGTGGCTAAGAGAGGGAACTCTTTGGGACTCTGGTCATCCTCCCTTGGAGACTCCCCTTCCTCCAACTATTGCAGCCTTGACCCAAATTGATGGTGTTTGCTTTTTAGGGTGACACCTGGAGGGGCCAACATGCCATCTCCCTCACTGGTCCTGATCACCTCATGCTGACCCAGGTGAATTCAAAGGCCTGTGACCTAGCACTTGAATCACATCAGGGTAAAGAGTGAAAGTGAGGTACCAGAACCTTCTGCAGAGGGGGCGCCCCACCTACTGCAAGAGCAGTAGGTCCCAGACTTGTGATTGCCCCTGGAAAGCCAGTCTGCAGGGAGCCAGTTTGCTCCAAGCCCTGGGGGCTGAAAGGGCCCTGTGCCGGCCTCCCAGGAGCCGGCTGAACAGGGGGACAAGCCAGCATGGGAACCACACCAGGGGCCTATGGTGCTGACCCCTGTCATTGCTGTTCTATGAGCCCTTCCATCTGATGCACTGGGCATCTCTCCCGCCCTGCGTGTGGCTCACTGAGATGGAAACGCCCTGCCAAGGTGAGGGCAGTGGGAGAAAAGTAAAGTTGGTCTTGGGACATTATGTGACTTGCTTACTGTTATGGAGATGATAATGAGCATGACTGGAACTCCTAGGTCTTCAGTGGGCAACAAAGTGCTCCAGCAAGGGTTGCATTGTACCAACTCCCCCAGATAGCTGTTCCTGTCCTCTTCTGGACATCCAGCCTCAGGCCTTAACTCACTCAGAACCAGCAGCATGTGTCAGAACCTGAAGAGACCTTGGCATTAAGAGCCCGGTCCCCAGCCCCAACACATGCACATGCAGAGAGCACAAGGGAAAATGAGGTTTGAGGAGGGAAAGGGGGAAAGAAGATTGACAAGGGAGTTGATAGGTTTTGAAGCCACATCTCTCGGTGCCGCAGGCAGCCATTGCTGTGTCCAGACCTGACTGCATTCCTGTTCTTCTCTCCCTGTAATCTGGATATAGCAGCTCTTACTCCCTGCTCCCCCTTCATCCTGTCCTCAAGCTGTGCACTCAGGGGCCAGGGAGGCCTCCCACCCTCGACCTGAGCACAGAGCACACAAGAATCAGCTGGGACCCCCAAGCCATCCCTGGTGGAAGATCCACCTCACTTCTGCCCCACTTTCTGCTTTTTGGATAACATGTATGAAGAAGCTATTGGTATCAGAAAGAATCCATGCAGAGGGAGGCCCTGACTGCTAATGGAAGAGGCAGTTCCTACCCCTTCATCAAAGCCTTGGAATCTAGAAATGCAAAGGCCCCAGGGAGGAAGTAAAAGGAAGCCAACTTGCTAAGTGGCTGCCCCCAGCCCTTGCTGCAAATGTCTGCCAGGCTGGAGAGGGGGAAGTCCAGCAGAGGATTGATAATAACCATCCTTCACATCTGGACAGCCCTTTCACACACCACTAACTGGCTCACCATCCCTGCTCATTTCTTAGCCACACAAAAGGGTGACCATCCCCACTGGCCAGATAGAGGCTCAGACAGAATGAGAAAACAGCCTAGGGTTGCCCAGCAAGTCAATGGCCGTGTAAGATTCCATTCTGCATTCCAGGATTCGACCTCCCACACTTTAGCTTTCTGCCTAGTCTGTGGTCACCCAGGCTCACCAAGGGTACCCTAGGAGGGTGCAGAGGGCCAGATGACAAAAAAGAGCAATTCTACCCCTGTCCCAAGTTCCCCTACTGCCCTTTCATATGAACAATTCTCTTAGCATTTCTCTTAGAGCAGATCTATAACAACAAATCCTCTTTGTTTCCCTTCACCTGAGAGTGTGTTTACTTCTACTTCATTCTGGAAGGGTATTTCCTGTGAATATTAAATTCTGGACTGACAGTTCTTTTCTTCTATAGCTTTAAAATACTGTGGCTCTTCCTTCTGGGCTCCATGGAATTCCACAACCATTGCTACCCAGGTCTTTTATGCTTCCAAGGGTCTGTTCAAAAGGAGGCGGCTGGAGCTGAGAGGAATGCTGAGGATGGGGAGTTGAATGGCAACTCCGCCATTTCCTTGCTGAGTGACTGGAATAGTCCTTCCGCTCTGAACCTCACTTTCCACATTGTTGCATGAGAGCATGGGATAAGATGGCTCTCTCGCGGCCCTGACATTCTCTGGGTCTCAGGGAATGACTCTGAGAGTTCCCAGATTCCCCACCGCTGGGATCACCTGGTGAAGAGGAGAGAAACCCTATGGGAATGTCCTCTGGCTCTGCCTGCCCACTGGGGAGGTGGTACCCTTTGTTCCCCTGACTTCTGCCTGCCCTGACCCAGCCTGACCTGTTCATCTGGGAGGGTTTTTAGAATTTTTTCAACTTACCAGTCTAGCTCCCAAATCCTGATCAAGTAGGGGCACACCTCACTCCCTCACCTGAGCCATTTGTCAAGTCCCCCCTGGTGGGCATGGGACAAACTCCAGGACTACCCCGTGTCTCCCTCCACATCCTGCCATACACCCTAGTGGCCCTGATCCCCTGATGCTCCCCTGCTCTCCTGCCTCCATTTTGTCTCCTCTGCCTGGGCGATCCTTTCTCCCTTGTCTACTCGGCATAGTCTTACCAGAACTGATACTCGCTCTCTGCTTCACCTCTCTCTGTCTCAGTTTTCTCATCTTTCAGTTTGGGATAACAATAATAATCCCTCATAAACATGAGGGGATCCAACAAGCGAATCCCTGTGGGATGTTTTGGACCATGCCTCTATGCCTAACTCACTCTGCGACCCCACCCAGGCCCTAGCATGAGAAAGCCTGGGGTATAGTTGCCCTAGAACCCTAGATTCTGGTCCAAGATCTGCCCCAACTTTCTGTGTAATTTTGGGTCAATTCTCTTCCTTTCTAGGCTTCCTTTCCCCACCTCACACATGAGGTCTCTAAGGCACCTCCCGGATAGGACAATCCTGCGCAGATTCCCCACAGCCATCCCAGTGCCAACCCAACTGAAGCAGACTAGGTACAGAAACAGGGTCCCTCCTGTGCTGCCTCCACCCCATGACACAGCCTTTAGCCATTCCTGGCTCTTCAGCTCCCCACCTCTGAATCTTGAGGGTTGAGGGCAGTGCCTGGCTTCTGTCTGGAGGCTGCAGTGCTGGGGCCCCAGCAGGAATGTTGCTGGGTTTATTTTGGTCCTCTAAATTGGAAGGCTGGGGGCTCTAATTTAGCTCACCCTGCCTGGAGCGGGAGCCCAGGCTGGGGTGGCCTGCCTCGGCTGCCAAGCATGAGCCCCACACCAGACCACAGCCCAACCTCAGAGTTGCCTGTGGCCGGCCCTGCATAGCAGCACCCCAGACAACAAAGGCCCCTTAACCCTCCTCCTCTAGTGGAGATTGTGGTGGTGGCTGCCGCCACTCGGGGGCTCAGCAGGATGGGGCCCAGAACAGGGTGTGGGGTAGCTGTTAGAACACTAGGAAGGCACACAGAGTCCCTGTGCCCACACTGGATGTCCGCCCTCTGAGAGTCTTGGCAGGGCCATGCAGGCTGCCCCCTCTGAGTTAGGCCAGACTGAGAAGCATAACTAATGGAAAGTGAGACCTAGGACCTGGAGGGCCATGGGCTGCGAGGAAAGGGCCAGCTGTTTTCCATCTTTACTGAGGGCTGGGGGAGAGGAAACAGGCAGGAGAAACAGAGAGAAGAACTGACGGTTCAAAAGATAGCTTTCTGTTCTAGGCAACCACGGAGAGATGACTGGACCACCAGTGTCCCATCATCCCACTCCCGCAGAGCCACCAGAAGCACCTTGCCAGCAAAGACTTGATGGGATTCTTTCTTTAAAACATTTCAATTGCTCTGTACTCGAGAGGGGAAAATCCAGTCCTCCCTCCAAGGAGCCAAAGCTCTGCATAGTGCAGCCCCAGCCCACCTCTCTGTTACTCTGGAAGACTCTCCCCACTCCCACCCACCCTACAGTGCAGCCACTCAGAATGCTGAGACTCCCCCAGGAGCTCCATGCTCTCTCATGCCAGCATTTTGTTCCCTCAGTCTGGGAGATCCTTTCTCCCTTGCCTACTTAGGAAATCTTTGCTGTCATTGAAGCCCCACCTAGAATGTCCCCTTCCTGGGACAAAGTTAACTCTTCTGTTCTCTCTTTTGTGCTTCCACAGTGTTATTAGCAGATCTTTTGTTATTCAACTAGCATTTGTTGAGCACCTGCTCTCTGCCGGTGTTTTAGGCACCAGGGTTAGCCTAGAACCCTGGGTGAGGAAAACCATAAGCCACAGACCTTGCCCTCATGGAGTGTACATGCAGGGCGACAGATAACAAAGGAGTGAAACAAAACACGTGGAAAATGATTTCAGGGAGTGAGATGTATAGGTGATCCTGTCAATGTTTAACCAGCTTTGGAGGAAGAGAGCCCTGGCCTGATTGCCGTGGCGTAAACACTCCCATAGCAGCCAGTTCCAAGCTGCCAACAGGAAACTGCTTAACACTGAGTTAGGGAGAGCCAGCTGCAGTACTGTCTGGGGCTGGTCCATACTCAAAATAAAAGAAAAGTTGATAGAATAGAGAGAAACCGGGGCACAGAGCTAGGAGAGGGGTGTGTTACTAGATTATATCAGGTAAAGAGAGGTCAGGTCAGTCTTTTCTGAACAGGTGACATTTAGGGGCAACTTGAATGATAAAGAACCAACAATGCACAGATCTGGAAAAAACTCTTAGCACATGGGATTTTTAAAATACTTTTTCTCGTTGGCAGTCAAGTGCACTGATCTTAAAGTGTTCTAGCTCCATGAAGTTTCACACATGTACCACCCTATGTAACCACCACCTAGATGGAGATGCAGACAGAGAGCACTCAAAAGGCTTTCTGGGGCCTCTTTCCAATTAGTAAGCCTCCCTTCATGCCCCAGGGGTAAATACTACTTTGACTTCCAGACCCATGGATAGGTTCTGCCAGTTCTTAAAATTCATATACATGGAATATAAAAGGGGTGTGCAATATAGTATCTTCTTTTTGTGTGTTCAAATTATTTTGTCCAATAGTAATGCTCAGAAGAGTGATCCAGGTCATTGCGTATAGCAGGGGATTAATTCATTTTCATTGCTGGGCAGTGGGCCATCATGTGACTGTGTCCTGCGATGTTCCATTGTAATGAGCTGTGTCCCTGTCAGTTGCCCCTTCAGTCGTGAGAGATGGCCACATAGAATACTGGAAACAGCCTGGGCTATGGAGTTCAACTGCTGTGAGCTATAACATGGTCTCAGCCACTTCGGGGGGGGGGGGATTTGAAGTGAGGCACGACATTCTGCCCTTTCATCTATAACATGAAGAGGGTAGTGAGAAGTTCTTCTAAGGCTGTGACCAAGACTTGGGGGAGATGATATACATCAAAAAATTCTTGGAGGTCCTGCTAGAGGGGTCTGCTCAAGGATTCACTGAGTGTCTCCCCATTCCTTACCCTGTGTGTGTATTTAGGGGTGTCTTTAAAAGATGGTTGACATTGCTTTGGGGATGGATGGAGTAGGAACAGTTTTGAGGGGTCAGAGTTACTCTCACTGCATACAGAGCATGATGTTTGAGGTACCTCCCCATCAGGCAGGGCCAGGATGTTTAGAGTGACAGAAAGAGGCAAGGATACTCATGAGCCCTGCCACTGCCTGTGGAAAAGCAGGAGCCCAGGGAATCTGGGTGAGGTTTCTGTTCCCTGCACTCCGTTTGGGGAGGGTGGCCAGGCAGGGATCATTTTCTTCACTTTACAGTTGCAGGTTCCCAGGCTCAAAGATGTAAGTTAACCAAGGTCATATGGCCTGGCAGGTGGTGGAGGAGAGAATCTAACATGAGCGTGTTTGACTCAGAGTCATTGGGTTAGGGGCGTCTTGTGGCTGTTCAGGCCAGGGACCACGACATTACTGATTCAGCCTCAAGAAAACAGAAAAGCCAGGTGAGTAGTTTGGATTCTGGACTAGAGGAGGGCCTTAGGTCTGGTGCCATGGACTGCAAAGGGGGCCACCTTGAAGCTCCTGCTAACACAGCCCCACAAAATGAGACTCACCTAGATATCACATTTTCTTTCTTCTCTCTCCACTTCCCAGAGGAGTAGGCAGGAAAGGAGGGGTACCTAATGGGCAACATGTATCCTCAGCATCGCAGCAGCAGTTTCCCGCCTGTCTGCTCCCTGCCCCACCCCTGGCTGCCCCACCAGGTTGGACCCATAAATGGCCTTGTCCTTGCTATCTCTGACCCTCCTCCAGTCTCCATTTGTCCCCCTTCTCCACAACCCGAGAAGGTCAATTGTTCTGCATGACAAAACTTGCTTCTTATTTCCACTTTTACCTCTGTCTTTCCTTGGCCTTTGGGGTATACCAGCCAGGTGTTCAGAGGGACAGGTGGGGGCCCTCCATAAGGCACAGGAACATATGACTCCCAGTCCCAATTGTCCCAATTCTTCCCTGGGTGCCCTGAATGTCACTGAGCCAGGCCCTTCCTCCTCGCCTCTTTCTCTATCTGTACAATAGGCCTGTCTCCAAGGATCTTGTCAGCCTTGGGTTTCTCACCAGGTGGCAGTGGCCTGTCCTCTCCAGGGACCATTTCCCTGATGGGGAGAAGAACTGACCCCACTCCAGCTCAGGGTTGGGAGCAAGGTCCTGGAGGGGAGGAAGATGAGTGGTTTCTGTTCTGAGC
Organism: Talpa occidentalis; assembly: GCF_014898055.3. NCBI lineage: Eukaryota > Metazoa > Chordata > Mammalia > Eulipotyphla > Talpidae > Talpa > Talpa occidentalis. Next base: position 47,813,135 of record NW_023601543.1, read on the forward strand.
ATAAGAGGGGGCTGGGGTCCTGTGGCCCTTCCTGCAGCTGCTCATGCTACAGTCATTCAACATATCGTGATAGAGCAGCAGCTCTGGCCCAGACATGGACTAGGAGTCCAGGGCCAACAGTGGCTGAGGTGGACATGGTTCCTGTCTCAGAGAAATGGCAACAGGTCCTTGGGCCTCAGTTGGGCTTAAAATCCCACCCATAGCATCAACCCCCTCAACCCTGCAAACCTGGAGAAAATTGGGGCCCAATTGTCCAAAGCTAAGTGGAGAGTTGAAACATAAGAGAGGGCTAGATCCCGATCCTCTGACCACCCTGCCCCTACCCTGGCCTTCTTGCTAAGACTCTTCTCCCTAGAATCCAGTCTTGCCATCTGATCTAGAAGGTGCTTTCCTCATAGGCCCAAAAGCCTGGAGATGTACAAAAGGAAACCATGACTGGAAATTGCTCAGCCAGCTAGAAAGCTACCTCAGCAGGGAAGTCTTCATGGATGGCCACAGGCAGGGCTCATGGCCCCCTGCACTGCACCCCCAGAGCATTGTGTTTGCCCTCATGGGCACAGCAGGAATCAAGAATCATCTCTGTTAACATGTATTTGTGTGCCCGCCTCCTGCCTGGAACTGGGGGATTTTTGTGGGCAACTCTATTCCATGTCTATTTCGTCTCCTAGGCCTGGACCAGGAAACACAGAGCAATTCAGTGGATGTCCGTGATATGGAATCAACTATTTTGCTCACCAAACACTGTTTCTTCTATGGATGCCCGCAGTGTGTGAGCATGTCCCTATGAACACCTGGCGGGTGTGCCCCAAAGGCCAAGGAAAGACAGGGGTGAAGATGGAATGAAGAAGAAAGGTTTGTCATGCAGGCAACTTGGCTTGGCATTGTGGTTCCATCACTCACTCACTAACTGAATCTTTAGAGCAGTGACAGACTCCATGTGCCTTGCCTTGCACTTAAAATGGTAAAATGGTTGTAGTGCTCACTTCATGGGATTGCTGGGATGCACCCAAAGTAGGGCCTGGTACATAGTAAGTGCTCAATACTTGTTCACTGCTATGACCACTATTGCCATTTGTAGCTAAGGACATATACACCTTTTGCTTGTCTAGGCTGCCACAAATACATCTTCCTCATATTTGGTCTCAAAGTCAGGCACCAACCGAGCTCTTATTAAGATTTCTTGTACCCAGGAATTCTGTGGGAAAGTTTTATGAAAATGAAGATTCTGATTCAGCTGGTCTGGGGTAGGGCTGGAGTCTGCATTTCTACTAAACTCCCGGTAGAGCTGCCCCTGCTGTTCTGGGAGGCCGCTTCCAAGCACCCCATTCAGTATTCATTACCGGGAGAGCCACCACCTAGCACAAAGCCAATGGAGGGCCCAATGTTCTGTGCTCCAAGTGCATCCTCTCACTGACTTCCTGCCACAGCCCAGGGTGGGGGTGGGTGGGCAGGCGGGAGGGATGGTCATCCCTATTTCACAGAGGAGAAAGCTGAGTTCTGGGGCTATCAAGCAAGTGACTTTCCAAAGGTTGCATAGCTTGGCCATGGCAGGCAGGACTTGAGCTGAGCCTAGGCTGACTCCCATCTGGCAGGCAACTTCCCTGTGGCCTGGCATCCCCTAGAGGATGTGCTGCTGAGAGGGACGACAACACTGCATTTAGGCAAAGTGGCGGTGGAAACCGCTCTCCGGTCAACAGCTCTTTGGAGTGTTCAAAGCACCCACCTGGCTAGCGCAAGCTCAGGACTCCATTAAGATTGCTGCACTCATTTCTGCTGGCCCAAAGCCCTAGATTTCGAGGTCTCAAGCAGAGGGCCCATTTATATGCTTAGGGTACAGTGTCAAGAGCCTGTCTTCAATTTGGCTCTGTGCCATGAGGCGAGGCTACCGTGGGGGCAGAGGGCTATGGTAGCTCCATAGCTCAGGGTCACTCAGTCCCAGCCAGGTCTGGAGAAACCCTCATACCTCCTAGATCCCCGATCACCCCTGTTCTTATCCCCAGCTAGGTCATGGAAACCTCCTGTTACCCAGTGTGTGATACAATAAACATGTCCTACCTTCCTGGGTGTTTTTTTTAGGATCATAGACCTACAGGGTATCTGAGAGATGGGATTCTGGGGTCTGAGAATGGGCCAGGCTGTGTGTGCACATGTTTCCTGGGGTGGCTCTCTATAGCTTTTACCATCATTTATTCATTTAGCAAATACTGATCGAATGTCTTCTCTGTGTGGGGCATGGAATTGGGCACCAGGGGTACAGTGATGAGTGGGACAGAGAGATTCCTGCCTCCAGGCCACTTCCCATCCAGGAGGAGTTAGGAATGAAAAATCAAACTGAGAATATCTCCACAGAAGGACAGATGGTGACACTGGGACCTGGATTCTGTGGCATCCAGTGCCATTCACCACAGCAATGGCTTCAGTAATGGTTTTTGAAGGGATGCCTGAGTGAGACCCAGGGTGGGGAAGAGGGCAGGGCTGGCCCAAGGAAGTACAGATACTTAGGGGCAGGACCCAAAACAGACCCCCCGGCTTCAGGGTTCCCAGTGTGGGGCACTGACCACCGCATGCACATAGTGTTTAAGTGGGCGCCAGGCCAGGGGAGTTGCAGGAGAGATAGAGCTCCTTTGGGTCTGGGATATGACATTTTTTTTTTTTTTTGGTCACCAACAAAGCCACTCCCACCTCCATCCTTGTTCTTAGTTCATCCATTTCCAGCCCAGACTGCCTATGGGGGAGCCTCATCCTGTGCTCCTCTTACCCCACGGGCAGCTGTTCTCTTTCGAGCCCGCTGGGTGGGCTCTGAACCTTCCTGGGGCCTCACTCTCTGAGAAAGTTCAGCTGGCGGGTCCAGCTGGGGGTTTGAGGGAGGATAGGACCCATCTGGAGGAGGCTTGGAATGAGCCTCAGGGGCCACAAGGGAGGGAGAGACTCTTGGGAACAGAGATTCTCAGAATGGGACAAAAAAAAAAAAAGGAAAAACCAGGTACCTGTGGTTCCTGAGGGTCTTCTGAGACCTGAAGGGAACTGGAGCATCCTCTTCAATCACCTTGCCTCCCTCCAGGGTGCACCTCATCTGTGTTTCAATCTGTGTGACTCTCCTGTTTCCAAAGGCTCTTGGCTGGCAACTGACCACCCTGCCTGCCAGCACTCCCTGGCACCCTCTACTTTCTTCTCTGGTGGAGACTGTGGCTCAGGTAGTGAGTGAAGGCTGGAGAAGTCCTCTCTGCCACAAGGCCTTTGGTCTCCTGGGGGAGACAAAGCCTACAGGATTGACTGCAACATACCATGGTTAGTGCTCAGGGTCTTCTGAAGAGGGAGAGAGGATGTTTGTGGGGGCCGGAAGGAAGACCTGACTGGAAAGGAAGAAAATGACTCCCAGAAGAGGCACAGAGAAGAGGAGAAAAAATTATGGGTGGAAGGCCCTCTTGGGTTTCCAGGAGGCTGGTCCAGTTGACTCAAATCTCCATTGTGTTGATCCATCCCTTCTACCATATTTATTTTTAATAATGGATTTTTTTAAGATTTATTTATTCATGCATACAAGAACCGGGGTACAGTCCAGATGTGTGGGAGGGTGAGAAGATTCACCAGAGACTGAAATACACTGCTGAGTGGAGCAACGGGTGACGCAGGAGAGGTCTGCCGCACCATGTGGGTTGCTCCCTGGCCAGCTGGGATTGAACCCTGCGCTGCAGAGGCTGTGGATATCTTCACAGTGCTGCGCTCAACTGCCTGCGCCACCAGGGAGGCCCCCTTCTACCATATTTTATCCAACGGGTTGACCACCCTCGGCCTTCCTGCTTCCTAAGATGTGGGGCTCGTTCCATCTCCAGAGAGACATCATCTCAGGAGAACTCTTAACTCTAAGAGAGCTCTTTCCTGAATGGGGCTGAAGTTTACTTCCCATTGGCTTCTATCCTTCGGTCACAGGGCTGCCCTGCGGGGCCCCATAAACTCTGTCTTCTCCCTCTGCTCTAAAATAACCCCATCACCATAATTTCTGTGTCCTCTCTAAGCCAAACAGCTCATTCAACTGTTCTTCATAAGACGAGGGCTTTAGCTTTTGTTTCCCTTGCCAGGCTCCAGCATGTCTGTGGCATCCTTAATTTACAGGTCTCAGAACTGACACTATATTCCAGAACAGTCTGTCACCCCTTCATTCTAGAAATTTCATTTCTGTGTTCCCTACAGATGCAGCTTAAGGCTACTTGGACTTATTTGGAACTGACTTCTCTCTGCTTCCTGCCCTCTCACCTGTGACCCCCGGCCAACCTACTTCTGGGCACTGGGTTTGGGATCTAAGAGCAAGATGTGACATTTCTCTCTGTCGTATTTACTTTGTAAGTTTCAACCTCGCCTTCTTGAATATCAGCAAGTTCTTGAAAACAGATACTCTAGGCTGATGAAATGAGCTCTCCCCCTACAGTTGGGTCTGTGCTCCAAACCTGATCAATGAGTAGCTCTGTCTGCACACATACAAGGCACTTTTCTCTGTGAATTAGCCCTGAACGACTTTGTCAGCTGCCTGGAGGATGATAAGTTAGTTCCCCCGACACTGTCCAAAGGGGCTCCAGGAACCTGAAGAAGACACTATGGGTGTCCAGCAGCTGATGGTGCACCAGCGAGCAGAAGGGCAAGGTGCCAATCACTGTCCCGGCAGTCACCAGTCAGCCAACCTTTCCTGCAGCTTGCCAGAGACTGAGCAAGAAGGAGGTGCAGCAGAGAGCCCAGGGAGACATTGGGCACTGTCTCTGCCCTCTGGGACTTTCCAGTTTTTCCAGAAGACCAAGCAGGTTCCTAAGGGGATGGAGGATACTGAATAAGGTCCCCCAAAGATATCAGGTCCTACCCCCTGGAACCTGTGTATCTCATTTGGAAAAGAGGTCTTTGCAGATGTGATTAAGTTTTTAGATATGAGTGAGTTATCTTGGATTATCTAGGTTGGCTCAAAATTCAATCATATTATAAGAATAGAGATTTGACACAGATGGAAAAAGTGGAGACCATGTGACCACAGAGGCAGAGTTCAATGATGCAGCTACAAGCCAAAGAATGTGGGCAGCCACCAGAAGCTGGAAGACACAAGAAACAGTGACTGCCCTAGAGCCTCCAAAGAGATCAGGGGCCCTGCTGACACCCTGATTTCAGTTCACTGATACTGAGTTTAGACGTCTGGCCTCCAGATCTGTGCAAGAATTCATCTCTATTGTTTGTAAACCACTGAGTTTGTGGTAATTGGTTGTAGCAGTCTCTAGAGACTGTAGTCCAGGCAATGAAGGGGTCCAGCAAGCAGGTGAGGAACCCAGGCCCAGACTGGGGAAAACCGGGAGGTAAGCGACTACAGGTCACAGGCAAGGCTTTCTGGAAGAGGTAGACCTGGAGCTGGGGCTGTAGGAACAGTGGTGGTAGATGGGGAGAGGGAGGAGACAGGACTCTGTGGGCTGCAGAAATGGGGCAGATCAGACCTGGCATGACCAGAGGACACTTCCATGGCAGAGAGGAAGGATGTTGTCTGTGTATATGAAAAAGTCACGTCTTACCACATTGCCATCTTACCTATCTTCCTCCTGGGGAGTGAGAAGCAGCACGGTGCAGGGCCAGACAGTGACCCTTTGCCATGCTAGATGATGCCTACTTTCAGAGTTGCACAACCTGTTCCGGGCCTAGCTCTGACACACATCACTGCCTACTGCCTCTCGGAATCTCCCAGTTGGTAAAATGAGAATGTTGATATTGGCATCATTTCCAAGGACAATTTCTCATTTTTCAGCTTCCCTTCATTGCCTCAATTCTTCTCTTAGTAGATATTCATAGGTAAGAATGGGGCTGGCTGCTTCTTTTTTTATGAAGGGGTCTGAAGGGGGGCATGGAAATGCTCAGAGCCTCCTCCTTGGGATATGGTGAGGGTCTGGCAAGATAGTAGGCTGTTCTCATTCCAATTTCATGAAGGCCAGTACCCTCCCCACTTGCCTCCCAGAACCACACGGCCCGGGCAGGTACCCTCTGCCTCAGAGAGCCTGCTCTTCTGGCACAGCTCCTCCCTCTGACTCCTGCCAGCCCTGCTCCCAGGCAGCCCAGACTTGCTATTTATTACATGGGATGTGATAAACACTTCAAAGAGATATATCCTGACAGACCAAATTCGATGGGGATTACATAAGCACTTAGGTCTTTTGAGCTCTCTGCTTGCTATCTTCTCTCACCAAGGCCTCCAAAATTGTTCATGAGCAAGACTTTCTTGCTCATCAGACATTTATACTTTACAAGGACAGAGTGAAACTGATTCAGCTAAGCCAAGCAACTCTCCCTCTCCACTGGGCAAGCCACCATCTCCCTGCAGGTCCCATGGTGGTGGAGGGGTCTACAGGGCTGCCCATCAGCCTGCTATGTGTTCCTGGGCCAGCTGCCACTGTGCGTGAGTGCTCTGTGCATTGGTGCCTCTATCCTGTATAAGGGGGAGGACACCTGGCCCTCAGTGCCATCGTGAGGATTCCATGAGAAACTGTAGGAAGGCTCTCAGCCTGGCTGACAAGGCACTCAAGACATGTTGAATCTCAGGGTTCCTTCTCCTTCTGTCCCACAAAGGGCAACGAGTTTGGCTCCTTGTTCTTTGATCAACCCTTTCTCACCCCCACCCTTGTCCCACACCACAGGCTTCCCCCCAAGTGCTAATGCTTGCCTTCTAATTTATTAAGCTGTTAAAGGGCCTGTAGCATCTCTTGCCAAGGGTGAAAGCTCTCTGTTCTGAACAAAGCCCATGTCTCTCTCTCCCTTCTTCCAGTTGCAAGTGGCAACACCCATTGATGCCCAGTGCTGGCCTTTCCCACCATGGCAGTCTTTTGTCTAAGGGTGCACAGAACCCACTTCCCCAAAGCCTTAGAGGCTGCAGCCCCTGGGACACAGCTCTCCTCCCCTGGTGGCTGAAACTTGGCATATATGGGCCCAGGAGGCCTGCCTGCCCACTTTGTCCAGGGGAACTGGGTAGAACAGAAGAATGACAAACCCTCAAGCAGCTGGGGGGCTGAGAGGAGATCTGGCCCCAATTGTTCTTCTCCACCCCCGGCTCCAGCTGCTCTCCTTACACACCCTATACTCTTGCCATATTCGCACTCACTCACCCTGTTCTTCCCACCTGCAGGCCTTTGCCAGTGATCAGGACCTTTCCAGGAATACTTCCGCTGTGTGTATGTATGTGTGTGTGTGCGCGCGTGTGTGTGTGTGTGTGTGTGTGTGTGTGTGTGTGTGTATGGGGTGGGCAAAAGGTCTGTTCTAATGTGGGGGATAGAAAACAGATCCTGGATTCACAGAACCACCATACAACCAGCTGTGTGATTTTGTCCAGATCACTGGGCTTCTCTGAGCCTCAGCTTTCTCATCTGTACAATGGGGATAAGAATCCTGCCTCACTAAGCTGTTGCAGGAAATAAATGACCTAATGTGAGCCTTATGTGAGAGCTTCCTTGGACACCCAAAGAAACTCTCAGTTCCTTCCTCTGACTCACAGACCGCTCAAGAAACTCAGTCTGTTTGGGGCCCTTATCCAGCAGAAACCAAGTAGTTGTAATAATTCTGAAAGTAACATCTTATGAGAAGGACAGGGCACAAAGGAGCAAGGTTCAATGACTGCAGCATAGCTATAAGTTAGACATGAGAAAGAAGACATCCCTAAAGACATCTCCAGATAATAAGGACTTAGAATCATTAACATTTTAATTGAGAAGCATCCCAAAAAACTTGACATCTGAGCCAAGACCTGTATGGCATGAAGGAACCAGACTTGAGGGAAAAAAATGGAGTGTAGTTAGGGAGTAAAGAGTGTTTCTTATTGAGAGAATAGCAAGTGCAAATGCCCTGGGACAGGAACCAGCTTTTTCTTCTGATGGGGATGTCAAGGCTCAGAAGCGATGAGTGCGATTGGAACAGAGTAAGAGGAAAGTGATTCCAGATGGGGTCAGAGTTGTTGTCAGGGGCCAAACCATAGAGAGCCTTGTAGGTCATGGGTCAAGACTCCACCTTCTATTCTGAGTGACACAGGAAGCCCTGGGAGGGTTTGAAGCAGGGAAGTAAGAGAAGTGACTTACAACTGTAATAGATCACTCGATTTTTATGGGAATAACAGTTGTCAGGGTACAAAAATAGAAGCCAGAGGACCATAAGGAGGCTACTGCAGTGATCCTGGCAAGAGGTGATAGTGGCCTGGAGGGATGGATGGCAGTAGAAGTGTGAAGAATTGGTCGGATAGGAGATTTATTTAGAGGTGGTGATGGCAGGACTTACTAATGAATTGGAATAAGTCAGAACACTTACTTGGCATCTATTATACATGCAAACCTCATCTTGCTGAATCCTCCTATCTGCCCTATGAGGTCAAGATGATTTACCTCCATTAGACTGAGAAGAAACAGGCTCAGAGAGGCAAGTGGCATGGCCAAAATCACACAGCAAGAAACTGGCAGATTGGAAGTTAGGTCTCTGATCCTCAAGTTGATGTGATTTCCCTGACATCATTACCCAGGCCTGGGCTACCCAGTCCTTTAGGTGGTGCCTCTTTCTTGAGGTCAGTTCTCTGAAGAGGATCCTTGGCCACTGTTGCAATTTAAACCAGGCTTTGAGGCCTGCTCTCCCTGCCTCATTCTCCTCCCTCACCCATGAGACCAGCCACATCTGCCTCTAAGGTAGGAGCAGCCCGAGACTGTTCATCTGTAAAGGCAGGAACAGCCTCTTGCCAGCATGGAGACGTGAAGACCAAGTAGACAAGGAGATTAGGCTCAAAAGCCCCCTGCCCAGAGCCTGGCAAGCTCCCTTCTCTCGTCCCTCTTAGCTGCTGAGTCTGCTTGGGTCAAGCAGCAGGCTGCCCCTGGCTGCTCTGATGCTCCCTTCCCCCACTCAGAAGTCAGCACCCTGAAGCAGGGCCCAGTCAGGTTTTCTCCTGTTTTTACTGTCCATTCCTCGGAGCCCGGGCAGGTAGGATGAGTCCTATCATTCAAAAAGGATGCACAAGAAAGAAGAAAAATTCATTTCTTCTGACATGTTTTTCATCCCCACCCAAAGCACACATGAATGATACCCACTTTGTTGGGGGCTCTGCAAGCCCCTCTGGAGAGACAGAGAGGCAGCAAGACATTCTGCCTCTATTCCCCCCTCCACATCCCATGCCTCTAGGTCTCCTCCCCAAACAGCTCAGGAATGCTCCATGCTGACAGGAAGCACTGGCTACCCCTAGCATTCCACTCTTAGGATACGCCTGGAGAAACTGAGGCTCCAGGGATGGGACTCAGCCAACGATACACAGCTAGTTGGTGGTGGGGCCAGGCCAGAAATGCAATCCAAGCCTTTACTCCCTCAAGTGTGCTTTGGCTCCAGAGTATGATGACGCTACACCAGCCGGTGCATGCCCAGCATGTGGGCATGTGAGCCCCTGCAAGTCTCCAATATTCCACAGGAGGGCCCAGGTGGGGGGGTCTGGGAGTGTTCATGCTCAGAGTTACTCACAAGTTTCTATCCCCACAACACAAGTGTCCATCCCAGGTCACCCCAAAGGAGGACCTCACTCCCCAAGCTAGGTAGGTCCAGGGCCTAGAAGTACATGCCCAGTGCCACCCTCTCACACTGGCCCACCCAGTCCTCCCTGAGGACTGAATTCTCCCCAGATTCCCTGGCACACCCACCCATTCTTCCCTCTCCTGGCAGCCCCATTGCTGACCCCAGCCCATGCCCCCTCCCACTCCAGTCAGGAAGAACAGGAGGGCACACAGAGGCCATGATGAAACTTGTGCTGAGTCAGCCCTTGGGGACCTCACATTGGTGAGCAAGAAAGGAGCCATGGCCTCTGGGGGCGAGGGAGCTAGTGTGGGATTATGGGCTCCTCGATCGGAAATGATTGGTCATGACAAGCTCACTGCAGGAACAAAACCATGTGAAATTGACCTCATCACCAGCGATCAGATCAGATTGTTAAGTGTGAGGGGAATGTGAGGGGGATGTTCAGCTGGGCAATGACCTAGTTAGGGCCTTAAAGAGGCAGAGCAGCTGCCCCACTCTGGGGAGGAAGAGGCAAGAGGCCTCCCGCAGGAGACCCCTGCTGAGGTGCAGGTGGAGGAAAGCCTGTTCCCAGGCAGGCTCCAGGCTGGCCAGGACCAGCTCCTCAGGCCCACCAACATAACTAGAGAGCGTCGGCGCCAGGTCCAGCCTCGAGGAAGTGAGGGGCAATAATAGAGGGGAGCCAAGGCAAGACAGAGCTTCCTTGACTCCTGTCCAAGGAGAACAATAAGAGCAGAAACTGGGGAAACTCTGAAACTAGGAGTTGGGAGCCCCTAGGGACCAGGGGTGGAATTGATTTAAGAATTTATTTCCCTGTTTACCATGTCTTAGGCACTATTTTGAATCCTTGACATCTAGGAGCTCAAATATTCCTCAAAACAATCCTAAGAGGCGGATACTATCATAGCACCCACTTTACAGATGATCAATCGAAGACTCAGAGAAGTGATGTCACTTGCTGAAGGTTGTGGAGCTGCTAGGTGGCCATCTGGCTGCCGGGTCTGTGCTGTAAACTGCTGCGTTCAACTGCTTCTCCTCCAGTGACAGGTTGACCAAATGTGGTGGGCCAAACAAAGACGCAGCTTGCAGCTCGGAGGAGGTGCCCTATGCCTCTGAGGCTTCTTTCCTCCACCAAGCCCTCGGGAAACCAGGGGGCCCAGGCCAGGCAGGGAAGAGAGGCCTGTCGGGTCTTCAGGAACAGGTGCTGCTTTCTCCCTGGATCCTGTTTCCTGGCACTTGCATGAGGAGGACCGGAGAAGGGAGGGGGAGGGAAGGGACATGTGGCCAGCTGGGCAGAGCAGGCCCCTTTCTGCCAAGTGTCGCCTGAGGGAATATGACTCCTGCTGCCTGAGGGGCACAAGAGGGATACCAAAAGGGGGGCAGGGCTTGTGGAACACATGGTGTTAACCCTTTCATCAATGCTCTGTATTCAGAAAGCTCAGCATAGGGCCTTGCACGCACAGAAGAGGAAGGCATCCTCCAATATGCAGCAAACATCAAAATCCACTCAGGGCACAGCCAGAATCCCAGCTAAGTCATGAGGATCCTGCTTGGCTGCTGGGAAGAGTTCCAAGGAGGCAGTAATCTCCACTTTAGGGCTCAAGGCCTAGAAGAGACCTCTGTCACTCCTTAGGGGTTTGGAATCACCTGAGGACAGCACCGGTGTAAACTCTTTCATGGTATAGGCTGGGGTGGGAGGATATCAGGGGTGGCCCGCCCCTCCTCCAACAGAAGCTGAGGCATAGGTTTGGAACTGGTCTGCCAGTCTAGGCCTCTGCTTACTTTCATGCAGGCTGAAAGGAACTGTTGCTCTTCCCCAGTCCCTGGACTGAAGGAGCTGACTCACTGCTCTGTGTTTCTCTTCCTAGAGGTCAGCCTGTCCTGAATGCACCCCCAGGCCAGGCCTGTCTGCTCTCTAACTCAGTTCTGCCCAGTACCATGGGCACTTGGGGTCTGTTGTCCATGGCTTTGGGTCTCCAGCAGGGTTGGGTGAGCCTCCCCGGTCCTCCAGCCTACTTTCCAGCTCCTTCTGACTTCCCTGTTTCCTCAGGCTGGACCTGTGTCCATTTGCACCACCTCATCTCAGATGTGACCTGGTGGAGCTTCCTTTGTGATTGATGGCCCTTTCCTAAGATATTCTTGATGCTCCTAACAACACCATCCCCAGTTTGGTTTGGGTGGGAGTGCTCTCTCCCAGCATGCAGTGTGACTACTCTGAACTGGAGGGCCTCTAATTCTTTGCTGAGAGTCTATATTGAGAGAACACAGACAGCAAAAGTCCTTACTTCTTCAAGGAGGCTTCTAAACGATTGTCAAAGGGCAGAGGGACCCTGAAGACCACAGTTAGGAGCCATGAGTGGAGCCATAGTAAAAGAGATTTCCATCAACTTCAAAGAGCTGTTCTGAGAGGGGACAGCTGTCTCAGGACCTAGGAAGATCCCTGTTCCCAGAGGTATGCGAGTAGAGGTTGGATGGAGAGCCAGGAGACATGATGTAGAGGAAAGAAGCCTGGAGTTTTCCATCCCCTTGTTCCTCTCTGCATTTATTATGACATTGTTGCAATCACTACAGACCCATGGGATATTTGCTCTCTGGTCACCTCTCCTCACCAGAGTGCAAGTTCTGGAAGTTAAAGACAGGGAAAAAAAGGCCGAGACGTGGCTTGAGGGGGAAAGAAAGGAAGAAAGAGACAAAGAGAAAAAAAATGAGAGAAAGGGAGAGACAGAGAGAGAAATCGAAAATGAGAAACAAAAAGAAAGGGCACAACAGAGAGGAAAGAAAGGGGGAGACAAGAAAAAAAAAAAAAACATTAAGCCAGAAGCAGGGACAAAATTACAGAGAACTGTTTCCTGCCTGACACTGCTGGGTCTCTCCCAGAGTCTCTGAGTTTTCTGGAAGGGCCTTATTCTCTAGCTAACCTAGTAATCCTACCCTTTTATTCAAAGTAAGGGAGTGGCCCCGAAAGGCAGCCATGCCAGCTGCATCAGTCAGGGCCTTGAAGCATGTAGGAGCAAAGAGAAGACTCTGGCGGAGGCAGTCTTGGCCTTCACACCTCTGCCACTGGGCTGAGGGAGCAGTCTAGGGTTCTGATGGCCCCAGGGAGCAAAGATTTTCCCCCTCCCCCATCCCCCACCAGCATTCAGCTCAATTGTGGAAAGAACTTCTTAGCTGGCACAAGTGCTTCCCATGGGGACAGGGCTCAGGAAGGCCCAGGAAAGGTCCTGTGAGCAGAGGTGTGTGCGAGAGGCCAGCTGACCACCTGGTGGTGGTGGGGAGGGACACCACCTTGGTGGGAGTGAAGCCAGACATCTTCAAAGACTGGCTGATTCTGTGATTCCCATGTCCTCAGCAGGGCCAGGGATCTTCCCAGCCCAAAGGGGAGACTCCTGCTGTGTTACTTGAAATAGCCAAGCTTTCTAACAAGGCTCTTATTCACACTTTTACATAAGAATATTTTCCATGTTTCTGGCTTAAGAATTTTGATGTAACTCTGTAGTCATGTCCATAGCTATGTAACTCTGTATCTGTAATAGCTGTGTATCTGTAATAGCTGTATGTCTATATATTTCTTTATCTGTCTGTGCCCCTCCCTACCTCTATATTCAAGTAACTAAACATCTGTGGATCTGGATGTCTGGTTGCTATTTATCTAGATAGTCTTTATCCACCTAAGTCTTTCTCTTTATAAGAGTGGCTGGTGGAGAAGGGGAGGGGGCACTAGTAACCCCCGCCTTCCTGAGCTACCCTCTCTATGGCTTTTATGCCAGTGGTGTGAGGCTAGCCTCCTACTCCTCTTTACTACCTTTTGGTGGCTATCCTGGGTTTGGGCTAAGGGGTGACAGTGAGGAAACTGACCAGAGTCTAGAAGGCCACCCTCATAAGCTAGAAGCAGCTACTTGCTGAATCTGTTTGTGGCAAAGGAAGGCAGGAGAACTAGAAGAGAATTGTGGGGAGTTGTGGGGGAGGGGGTGGGAGACAGGAATATGAGAATCACTGAGCAGTTGTGAATTTTAATGATGAGAGACAGAACATCAAGAGTCATTCCCTTGCTATGTGATCGAGGACAGAGTCCTGCCCCGCTTGGGCCTTCAGTTCCCATCTATACCACAAGCATCTTTCAGGGTCCATCTGGAACTGATGTCTTGAACAACACAGCAGCCGCCACACGAAAGAATGAATTCCTGTCACCAGAGCATTTAGAGCACACCAACCCAATACACCCACAGGGACCTGTGCATACACAGGGTGGAGCTTGGGCACACCAACTCTGGGGCCAGCCTGAGAGAGCATACTGGCAACTTCACCAGGCCAGGTAGTTGAGGTCTCTCGGCCTTAGTTGCCCCTGTAGAGAGAGGCACTTGGCGTACTCCCCATACCACAGTGGCTGTGAGGGTGCAGCGGTTTCATAGGGCCTTGTCTAAGACAGCAAGTGAGTAAGTGAATGCCTGTCTGCTACTCCCCCTACATATGGATTACTTACTAATGGACAAAGTAGGCCACAAATGAAATACCAAATGTCAAAATTGTTAATGATGAAGTAAAAAGAAACACAATCATCTTCATTGTACTGCTTTTATCTCACTCCCCAGTGGGTGCTCAGTGCAGTGCCTGGTGACTATGTACTTTGCAGAGTACCCCTTCTCTGTCCTGAGTTGCATGCTGGCCCCCTGAGCTGAATGCAAGTAAAGCTGGACCTTGGTCCACCCCTCACGTCCACTCCAAGAGTTCTCTCCCATGGGTGGGGTTGAGGGGTGCTGAAGGCCCAGAGAAAGACCCATTTCTCCAGACCTAAGTGCCAACAATGTCCAGGGAGCTGTAAACACAAGCCACAGGCCCTGCAGCCCACACCCAGGGCCGAGTTTTTCCGTGACCAGAAGGGCAGGGGTGTCCCAAGGAAAGCCAGGGGCTCACAGTGGGCACGGAGGTACTATGTACTGGCCTGATAGTGAGAACTTCTTACTGTTAAGCACTCCTTATGCACTTTCTTAAGCACTTTACTGCACTGTCTGTGAAGCTTCCCAAGGATCCTGAGAGGCAGATGCTCTGACCAATGAGTACATTGCTAATCAGTGAGGACCAAGGAAGCGAACTCGGACAGGCTAGCTGGAGAGCTGCCTCTTAGGCACCTCCAGATGTGGAATGAACAAATGACTGAATGGTTCCTCCATCTCCTTGGGACTTTCCCAAGACACCTGCTGGCCCCTTCCTGAATTCTGGACATACTCTGATCCTGGGCCTAGAAAGAACTGCCCCCAATGCCTCCACCCTTTTTTTCCAGGTGTCAAGTTCTGAGGGTCTGCACCCCCTGGCCCCAGGGCTCAGGTTCCCGCAGCTTCCAATCCAGCCCCCGGCCTGACAGGACCCCTTCTCAGAGCCCCGCATCTGTCAGCAGCGACCCTCAGGTAATCCCCTCCCATTCCTGCCCCCGCAGCTCCAGCCCCTTCCAATTAGCCGGGTTTGGGATCCCTTCTGCTGGGAATGTCTTCCCCGCTCCAGCAGCCTCCCCCCACCACCCTCTCCCACGTGGGGAGCCCTGCTCCCAGACCTGACTACCCCATTCAAAGCATCCTCCTGCATTGTCCACAGTCTGTCACTCACGCCTGGCATTAGCATTTCTAAAGCCCAGTCTCCGAGTCACTGCTTGGCCTCAGCCAAAATGGGGCTGGCTTTGAAACAGAAGTTTGGGGAAAGGATGCCTCTTAGGCAGCTAAAACAGCTTCTGTTCAGGGCTGTCACTCTTCTGGCCTCAGTCTACTTGTCTATGGAATGGGGAGAACATTTCTTCCTCATCTGTAGTCTTAGGACAACAGGAATTGCCCAGCTGCAAGAGTGGTTGAAAATGGGGCAGCCTCATGGAACCCCAATACTGCGGCCTCTTCCTTACCCCTGGATTTCTCTGGACCCTCCATTCCCCATCCACGTGCCAAGGAAGATATGAAATGTTGTCAAAACTGGTTTTCCCTGCCCTAACCCAAGCAGTCTTTGTTAAGGCCCTGGCAGGATGGGGCATGAATGGGGGTGACTATCTTTGCCCTGGCATCTGAAAGCTGCCTAAGTTAACTTGGATGGAGAGGCAGCGCCACCCAGTGGCTGCCTGGGCTCTATGCCTGTCTCCCCAGAGTGCTTCCTCAAATACGTGACTTCTGAGCCCCCAAAGGAGGAGTTTTAGCAGAGAAACCCTTTTTACTTGTGGAATTACATTTGCATTGGTTTGGCTGCTTCAGCTCCAAGGCTAAATAAAGAGTCCAGTTCCACCTTGCCCTGCCCCCATCATTCCATTAGTCTGGCAATGGCTCTTGCTCCAGGCTCTGCTGCCAATGACCAAGCCTTTCCCCTCCATGGGCCTCACTTTTCTCTATCTGAAAAATGGCAGGCTATTCTCCAGTCATCATCTCTTCCTTCTGGTGCATAGGGAAAACAAGCACCCCTCTTTATGGAGTGGGGAGGGTGTGCATCCTCCAAGCAGCCTGGACCCTAAGAATAGGCACTGGCCCCATCACACTTCCCAGACCAAACCCCTAGCCTTCAACCTCTGCGGAGACCCATCAGCTGCCAACAGACCTTTCAAATGCCAGGAAATGGGACTCACCTCTCCCTAAAGCCTGCTTTCTTTGGTTCTTACTCACCATTTCTACCTTCCTGCTTTCTCCCCAACCCTCAAAGTGAAGGGAAATATAGGCATCCTGTAGCAGAACAACTTACTGATGGGGAAAACTGAGGCATGCCCCTGTAGAGAGAGGCACTTGGCGTACTCCCCATACCACATACCACATGGCGCAGCAGAGCTCTCCTGTCTCCCCCGCTGCTCCCCTCAGCAGTGTGTTTCAGTCAGTCTGCCTGTTCTGCTCCCCACTCTGTCTCTGGTGAATCCTGTCACCCCTCTGCATCTCTGGCCTGTACCTAGCTCTTGTATGCATAAATAAATAAATCTAAAAGAAAATTACAAGGGCTCCTCTTCTTTTGATACTGAAAAGTGAGAAAAAGAGTTGTGAACACAAAGGTGCTCTAGTACCTCTAGAGGGTGGTTTGGTTCCAAGGGTGCCTTGCTGTCCCAGAACTAAGTCAGCACTCAGGAACTGTTGGCCCCCCTCTGACCTCTGTGGACCATTGTGCAGAACAGAGACTGTCTTCAGACATAAATGGCATGGATTCTTGCTCTTCCTCTGTAGATTTTCCCCTGACAAACCTTAATCTTGGGCCACTTTATCTCTCTTAGAGTTAATGAGCTATCAGGAAAGTAATCTAATGTTAGAAGCTGCTTGAGTAGGACACAATGATCAAGAGGAGAAGAAGAATCTATCAAAAATGGGATTGTGTGTTGCAAAGGCAAGTAGAAATAATTGGTGGACTAGAAATATCTGTGATTTGAATTATCTCTGCCATTTCTTTGCCCCACTCTCCCAGCCCACCTCCCTGATCCCCCAGTGTGTATAAGTAGAAAGAGCTTTCTGCTATGGACTTTCACTGAATGGGACTTGAGCAAGTCCCTATCTTCTCTGAGCCCCAGTCTCTTCAAGTGGAAGAAGGGTGTTAATGGTGAATATCAAGAAAGTTCAAAGATTACCCAGAAATCAGGAGAAAATATTTGCTCGACACATATCTGAGAAGCATCAAGGATCTGATACCTAAAAAGAACTCTTCCAACTCAAGAACAAAAATACAAATAACCCAATTTTAAAATGGGTCCAAAAGTTGAGAGACATTTCTCCAAAGAAGATATAGTAATTGCTATTAACAAATGAAGAGATGTTCAACATCATAGTCATTGAGGAACTATGAATCAAAACCATGCTTCATACCCACTGGCATAGCTAGAATTGTTTTTAAAAACCCACTTGAAAAATAGCACCAACTGCTGGTGAGTACATGGAGAAATGGGAGCATGTGTTCATTGTTGGTGGGAATGTAACATGGAGCTGCCATCACAGAAAACAGGATGACAGTTCATCAAAACGTTGACTACAGAATTATCCTTTGACCCAGCTATTCCACTCCTCGGTTTATAAACAAAAGAAATGAAAGTACAAGTCCAAACAAAAGCGTGCCCCTGAAGGTTCATAGCAACAGTGTCCATGGTAGCCCCAAAGGTGGGAACCAACCCAAAGTCCATCAACAGGTAAATGGACACACTTGAAATGTTCTATATCCAGATGATGGAGTACTATGCAGCGATATAAAGAATGAAGTGCTGATGGGTGCAATGGTAAGGACGAACCTTGCATTACTATGCCAAGTGAGCGAAGCCAGATACCTATATATGATCCCATTCATATGAAGTGTCCAGAATAGAGACAGAAAGCAAATTAATGGTTGCCATGGACTGGAGGTCAAGGGAAGATGGGGAGTGACTTCTGTTGGGTAAGGGGTTTCTCCTTGGGGGGGTGGTATGAAATGCTCTGTCATTAGTGCCAATGGCCAAGAGTGCTAAAAACCATGGAATTATATAGTTCGAAACGGTGGATTTTATGGTATGTGAATATATCTCAATTTTAAAAAAGAAAAAGTGAACAACAGCAGTGATTTACAAATTTGGCTGAATCACAGCTTCTCTGAAATTCACCGCCTCATTTTGCCTCACCTCCTCCAAAGCCCATAACATACTTTCCCTTCACAGCCACAGCAGGTACAGCAATAATATTCACATGCACTGATTGAGGGCCAACTATCTGCCTGGTTCAATGCAGAATGCTTTGAGATACTTGACTTCATTGAGTCCCCACAGCAATCTTTCATAGCCTGAACATTTGTATTTTTAACCTACTCCTGGAGTGATTCAGATGCAGACCTGTCTGGGAACCACTAGAGAAGCTGGGTCCCTGCCTGCCTGTGTCTATAATGAGAGGTACCTGTAAACAGTTGCAGACAGCCCCTTTCTCTGTTGGAACTGGCCCCTCTCAGGTTCTGTATGCCCTGAAACAGCCAGACCTCACACCCCAAGAAGGACCTGTTGCATTAGCCACAGAAACAGACCCTTCTTGTGCTCCCAGGGCTGCAGGGGGTTTTCCAATCTCTGAGGCAGGTCTGCTGGTGTTGGTCTTCCCAGGTGATGGGAGGGCCTCCTTGCCCCTCCCTCACATTTGCCCAGAGCCTCCCTCAGCTGAGCCTCAATCCATTGCTTTTTGCTCTGGGGGCGCCACCACAAGGCCTGCCAGGAAGGCCATGTGGTGGAGGAACTCAAACCCCGCTGGGGGATCTGGCAGGGAGGGGGCCACAGGGATGACCCTTAGGTGCCTGGGAAACCACACAGCCCCAGGCGTGTGGGTCCTGGATCCTGGGCCAGACTCTGAGGAGAGAGCTCTTAGAGAGGAGATCCAGGCTGGGCTTTCAGCAAGAGATGTGTATAAGCAAGTGAATGATTCTGGTGAGTGATTCTGATTTCTTCAGTGTGTGTTAGGACATGAGTGTGTGTGTGCACAGGCCTAGCAGAGCCCCAGGGTCAGCAGTAAGCTGAAAAGCTAGGGCCTTGACTATAGCTTCTCCTTTTGCCTTACCTCCTCCAAAGCCCACAACATGCTTCCCCTTCAC
The DNA here is from genome assembly GCF_014898055.3 of Talpa occidentalis. Classification (NCBI taxonomy): domain Eukaryota; kingdom Metazoa; phylum Chordata; class Mammalia; order Eulipotyphla; family Talpidae; genus Talpa; species Talpa occidentalis. The sequence continues at coordinate 47,832,200 of NW_023601543.1, forward strand.
AGCCACAACAGGTACAGCAATAATACCCACATACACTGATTGAGGGCCAACTATCTGCCCGGTTACATGCAGAATGCTTTGAGATACTTGACTTCATTGAGTCCCAATAGACTCCTTCCAACAGGCATAACAAAATTGGTGTAAAATAAACCCAACCCCCCGTGGGAAACACTGGCAACCATCTTACACAATAGGAGCATCAGCGTGGTGAAAGAGGTCAAGAAAACTTGAAGTGAACTCTGCTAAAGAGTGATAATGGGGCATTCTTTCAAATTAGTGTTTTTGTGTTCTTTGGGTAGATTCCTAGCAGTGGAATTGCACTCCTATGTTTATTGCAGGACTACTAACAATAGCTAACGTGGAAACAACCTAAATGCCCCAAAATAAATGACTAGATCAAGAAGATATGGTGTATATATACACAATAGAATACTGCTCAGGGATAAAAAAGATGAACCCATGCCATTTGCAGCAACATGGATGGAGTTGGAAGGGATTATGCTAAGAGAAATGTCAGAAGGAAAGAGATAAATATGTGCTGATTTCACTTAGATATGGAATATAGAGAAATCGAACTAAGAGTCAGGAAAAAGACAAAACTTGCAAGTTGAACATACATATGAGACATACAGTGCGGGGAGGGGTTCAAAACAGGGGAGGGAAAAACATAAGGGATGGGGGAGTTGGATCACATGTGCTGTGGTGATGGGAGAACTACGAGGACGAAACCTGAGGGGAGAAGCAAATACTGCCCCCCAAAATAACAAGAAAGGAAATGCATTAATTTAATTTTTAAAAAGAGAGTGATAACAGGGAGCACAACCTACTAAGAAATGAGGAATTCAAAGCTCATTTGTTATGTAACTAATATTTATCAAGCACCTTCTATGTGCTGGTCATTATCCCAGGTGCAGGGTCTCCAGAAGTGAGTGAGGGCCCACCCTCTTGCAGCTTGCTCTCTGTCTTCAGGCTGGGGGCAAGAAGATACCCCCCCTCTTGAGGGGGTACAGAGAGGTCAAGCTGGAATCACAAGGCAGACCTGTTAGAGTCCACACATCCTCCCCTCTCCGCTGCTTGATGTGGGTCGCTCCTTGCAAAACTCCCAGCAAGTTCTCATGTCAAAGGCTGCCCTGTGGCCAACTCGTTCCAGGAATGTGAGAAGGGAGAGCACAAAGTTTCTGGAGCTGCCATCATGGCTTTTGCCACACTTGCATCTCACCAGTTTCATGATTTAGTTGCTGCTTTTCTTTAAATGGATTCACTTATGAAAACATGATTTTAATACTTACTTCCCTTAACGTTATCCTAGTACATGAAAGTTATGAGATCATGTGAAATGTGCTGGTTACATAATAAACTTTCAAAAGAATATATCACTATTGACATAAATCTTCATTTAGTTGTTGCTTCATATCCTTTCAATACCAGCAGTATGAACGCAGTACTTTGGGGAAACACTGGGATGAGAAGGAAAACATGACCACCTTAGCTGCTTAGAGACCACCTTTGTTGAGCAGTCACTTTAGCAATTCTGCTTTAGGCTAGGCCCTGACACTCCAGGCAGGTCCATTTGAAGTCTTGTCAGTTATTCCGCTGAGGCCAGAAGGAACAAAGGAGGAAGTACAATTGGCAAGATCCTACACACTGCTGGTGACTCTTTCTCATGACCCACATTTTCTCCAGTCTCTGGTCTAGTCGTGCCCCTCACCGAAGGCTTGAAGCAAACAGTGAAGGTTCTCAGGGCTGACTCACAGAAGGCTGAATCGAGGCAAAAATTGTCTGGATAATACAGAAATTCTGGGGAGACCATAGGAGTTTCTCAAGGTTCAGGTTAAGTCTACTCATAGTTGGTGAGGGCAAGGATCCTGAATCACAATGGCCACATGACCCTAGGCAAGTAATTTCATCATGCTTCAATTTCCCCATTTTACCAAAAGGGAAACAAGAGGGCCTTCTTCATACAGTGGTTATGAGGACTGACAGAGACAAATTTTGTGAATGGGCTTTGGTAAAGTCCTATCCAAATATTAACATTTAATTATCATGACTATTCAACAAATTCAATAAACATACTTTGGTGCACAAGGCATCACCCCAGGCACTTAGGGGTGGGGGAAGGGAAAGGAGGGGAGTCAAGGGGTGTGCAGAAATTCCTACAATACAGTCCTCCAGTCTAAGTTGCAAAAGCAGACAGACAACAATTTGGGTTGAGCCATATGAAACTGCCAACATTCAATCATTTTTGGCCCATGACCCACTGCTACTTCTGACATCAGGCAAAGTGAAGTAAATACAAAATGCAAACAGAGGAGGGAATGCCTTTCCCTTGCTGGAAAAATTAAGGATGCTGTCACTGAAAAGTGACCTTTGAGTCTTGCACGATGGGCTGGACTGCAGTGGGCTGCAAACCAGGAAGAAAGGCCTTGCCGGCTAGGAGGGGGAAGAGCATCAACAAAGGTATGGTGTTGGGGTAAGTGGAGCCCATACCAGGGGTGAGCATGTTCTATGTACCTGGGTGAATGTGCTGCAGTGGAGCCTGGAATGCTGGGTAGGACCACGACAGAGTATATTAGATGCTGGCCTTGCTTCCCTGGGGAGATGGAAGCTGCCCATCAGCAAATAGTGAAGCTAAGCATCTTCCTTGCCAGGTAGGACTGGTGGATCACGTGAGTCAGCAGCCTTCCTACTTCTTCGCTACAAAAGGCTAAAATGGCAGTAGGAGGAATAGTAATCAGCCAAGAGAAAGAACTTGCCCAGTGTGAGCTGTAAGGGCTTGTTTTAGAATGACCAAGGAAGGCTGAGGAATATCTTCCCCTGGAGACTTTGAAAACAGGGGAGATTCTCATCTGCCCAGTTCTAGAAGAATTCTGTCCAGAGGCAGGACCAGATGACCCATTTGGGTTCTTTCCAGTCGGCCACCTGGATGATTTCATTGTTCCCTCTGCCCCTGGACGCAGCTGCCTCCATCTCAGCGAAGACTCATTAGAATTAGTCCCATCGTTAGAGCTCTCCCAGGAACCCACAACCATGGCTTCTCTGGTTGGTGACTCACAACCTTGTCAGCAAGATCATCCCAATGTCTAGCCTCCATCCTCCTTGCTGTAAGCTTGAGTAAGTTCAGCCTTTCCTTTGCTAGCTTCCCTTGAAGATGAGAAAATGCAGAATATATCCTTAGTTAACCAACAACTTTCCTGTTCCATCAGCTTTCCTCTGTTCTCTGAAGAGATAGCAAGGACCTCAGAGGTGAACAACTTTTAGAATTAAAGGGACTATGGTTGAGTTATGACTAGTTGCATGACCTTGAGTGAGTTATTTAAGGGCAGAAAGTATTGGATTTTCAGAAAAGTCATGACGAATTTTTGCAACAAAAAAACATAGGAAACATATGTCATAACTTTTTCAACAACCCAATAAATTAACATCAGGTAGAGCACTTACTATCTGCTCAAGTACTGCTTGTTGAATGAATCAAAGGCAGGTATTATTTCCATTTTATGGGTAGAGAAACTGAGGCTACAAGAGGTTAAGTTTCTTACCATCATGCAGGAGTAAGTAACTACTTACTAGCTAGTAAGCTAGTAAAATCTGGAACTCAGATCTCACAGATTCCAAAGGCTGACACTTTCTCACTGGATGGTGTTACTTCTTGCTTCACTGCTCAACCTCAGTGTCTATCATCTGTAAAATGAGGCTAACACTCTCCGGCCCACAGAGTTATTGGAAGGATTAAAAACACACATACTATATGTGAAAAAGATGTGTGACTCAAAAAGTGCTGCGTAGATGCTAGATAATTAAAACTAACAAGCCCTGGTCAATTTTCTGGACTTCTGCCAACACCTTTGAGAAGCTATTTCTGAGGACAACATGAAGAGCTGACCTCTCCCTTCCTCTGTATAGACCTCTTTTCCATCACAGCTCATGGCAATGGGTTGCAATTCTTTCTTTAGTACGTGTGCCTCCCCAGTTCAGTCATAAGCATTTCCAGAGCACAGAACCTGACACACACTCGAGAGTGTGTCTTGAGTGAATGAATGAAACATGCACTGACTCTTCCCACAGACCTAGTCCTTCTCTGGCAGTGGGCTAACCTCCATCTTCCCTCCCCAGGCTAGAACCCAGCTTCCCAAGTGCCCCCCCCATGCTAGTTTCCCAATCCCATGGTCACAGGGGTGACCTTGACAAGCTGGCATTAAGAGTCCTCAACATCTGAGCCCAGCCCCACCTTCCTGGAGGCCTTCTTGCCCACTCTACTGTCCTCCTACAGCCAGGCCACAGGCCAAACCACATACCATGTGTTGTATGCTTCCCTGCTTCTGTGCTTCTGCTCACAGCAGTCCTTCTACCAGGAATGCCCTTCTCCCCCACTGTGTCGTCTCGTCAGAGCATACTGTCTGCCTCCTTCATGAAGTTTTACCTTCACCTACCTTGTCCAAAATGAAAGGTGACCTCATTTCTCCATAAACCCCCACTGCACAAAATGAGTACCCTTTAGAGGGCTCTTTAATACCATCTCAGGCAGTTGCTTGTATTGCTGTGTGACCTTGGACAAGCCCTGCTCTGGGCCTGACTCCAGTCTGGGCAGATGTGTCCAAGGTCTCTTGAGGCACTGCCATCCGGTGGTTTGGTTTATTTGGGGCTCAGGGAGGACAAGACACTAAAATGCCCCAAGTGGGGCCTTTGACTTTTGACAGCTTGTGCCCAGCTCCCAGGCCTGCAAATCAGTTTCTCAGATATTACAAGCTAATTGACTTGCTTAATAAAGGGATAAATAAATATCTACTTAACATGATTACTGTCAGAGGCCTGAGCTACATAACCTTTCCAATGCTGGGGTTTTATTGCAGAAGCTAATTAGCTCTAATTAGGCAACTTTCAGGTGCTTAAGGCAGAGACCCATTTGGGGAGAGGAAGGGATGGGGGACTGGAAGGCAGGTGGGGAAGGGGAGAGGAAGGTACTCCAGGTTCCCCTCTCTCAACTGCTTTCCTGTGTGGCCCAGCTTGGGACTGCCCAGGAACCTCCAGCTCCATGACACCTGAGGGACCTCATCCAGCTGGAATGAAGAATGGAAACTTCTTGAGAGCCCACTATGTGCTCGGCATGACATCACACATATTCTATCTATGATCTCACCAGATCCTCAAAAAGAACATCGCGGCAGGGGGAAGAACATAAAGGGGAGCGGGAAATATCCATTGCCCCATTTCATAGACATAATAAGTTAGGCCCAGAAGTTAGACCCCCTTGTCTGAGCTTACACCACAGGAGGTAAAAGGCCTGGACCTGACTCTAAGGCCAGGGCCGCTGTCTCTGGATTCTGCTGCCCTTCCAGGTGACAGGCTCAGGGGCTCTATGTTGCTCAGACAGGGACTTTGCTGAGGCACTCACCAAGAGGTTTTCCAGGTGGGTCAAACTGGGCACAGTCAGAGTTGGCACATACAGGAGACAGGAGGAACCCCTCCTCCCTTGAATCCAGACAGGAAATCCTGGATGACTCTGACCACGCCCTCAAGAAGTTCCCATTCCAGTGAAAGTCTATGAACATTTGAACAGCAAGTTATTTAAGTGTAAAGATGTATACAAAAAGACAAATCTCTGTTTCATCATTCCATTACTCTGCTTAGAAATTTTTCCGAGCTTTTGAAGCCCAAAGTCAGCAAATTAGGATTTCTTCAAGGAGGCTGCTTAGGGCTTGGGAAGGAGTGTGAATCATCCAGCCTGGATTTGGTTCCAGGTTCTAACAATTATTAGTTGTCTAATCCATTTCATGCGATAACCCCACTCAATCAAAGTCCCCACTGTGGCCTGTGAGCTTGCACGATGGGACTGCAGTCTACCCCTCTGCCCTCATTTCAGGTCATACTTGCTCCCTCACCAGGTTCCACCATACTCCTTCATGTTGCCTAAAAAGACAGCTCTCATTTCTACCCCAGGGCCTTTGCACTTGCTATGCCCTCCACCTCAGTGCTCTGACTGCAGTCATTTGCATTGCTTGCTCCCTCTCATTCTTAAATGTCACCTCCTCAGAGACATATTTCTTGGTGGGCCACATGATCTTAAACAGTAGTACCCCCTATGTTCTTGACTTCAAAAGCTTTTTTTGTTTCCTTCCAAACACCACAACTAGTAATTACATTTCATTCCTTTTAAAAAATGCACTTGTGTCTGTTTCGTCCCACTCCAGTGCAAGCGCCACTAGGGCAACAACTTTGCTTTCATCACAACTGTGCCTCTGACAGTGTTTGGCACATAGTAGTGCTCCGTGCGGGTTTGTTAGCTAGACAGGTGGATAGGTGGAGCAGTGAATGAATGAACACTTCTTAAAGCTGTGAGGATACAATGAACGAATGCATGTTAAGTGTCTGGCACCGAGCCCAGCCAGGAGCATAGCTCAATAGCAAAGAGATTCTATTTGCATGGGACCCTCTGGCCAGCACCCAGCTGTTCCCAGGCAGGTCACATTGTAGTCAGCTAGTCCTCCATGCCACCACCCTGCTTCCCACAAGGTCCAGTTCCTATTGCCCTGGAAACAAACCAGATCTCACCCATAGGTGGTGTACAATGGAGTTGAGAGCCAGTGGTTCAGTATTCAGGAATTTTATGAGCAGATTGTTAAATTACTGGTGGTTGAAAAGTGGCCATGGTGGAAGTACTCACACTACAAAATTGGCAAACATTACAAATCAGGATGGCCCTCCCCAAGAACCAATTTACCCATATACCAGCACTAGGCTTCATTGCTGCTATCCCCTGACCCTGCCTGTCCAGCCTGCCGGCCTTGAGTTCCAGAGCAACTGCCTCCCCCAGAAAGCCATGCAGCCCACCCAGATGTCACTCCTGCTCATAGCCTTGGGGCCAACCAGAACCAGCATTGCTATATATTGGGTTTTGTTCTCTTTTTCTCCAAGTGAACACGAGAAACTTATCCCTGAAACTTACTTTTAAAACCATGAAAGCAGAGGGCCTCCCTGGTGGCGCAAGGGGTTAAAACTCAACCTATGAAGCTGTCTGAAGCCACTGCAGCACGAGTTCAATCCCCAGCCATGGAGCTACCCACATGGCACAGCAGACCTCTCCTGACTCGCCCGCTGCTCCTCTCAGCAATGTACTTCAGTCAATCTGCCTGTTCTGTTTCCCGCTCTGTCTCTGGTGAATCCTCTCACCCCCCCCCCCCACCTCTGGCCTGTACCCCAGTTCTTGTATGCATAAATAAAAAAAATCTTTAAAAAAAATAAAACCATGAAATCAGGCACAGCATTGACCATTTTTTTTCTCCTAGTCCTCCGTGATGCCTGGCACAGGACTGGGCACTACAGAGATGATCAGCCCAGACACAGCGGCAAGCTGGTAGGTTGTGTTTGGCACGAGTGTAGGACAGGGAAACCAGGGCTCTGAATTTTGGCTCAGCTCAGTCACTGACTTGCAGTGTGGCTTCAGGCCAGTCCCTATCCCTTTCCAGCTCTGTGTACTCATCTAAATGAGGCTGATGATTTTGAAGCATCTTTCAAACTTCAGGATCCAAAGGGTTTGTTCATGGACGGATATGCCAATGAGTGTTTATTATTTTACATGAAAACTCTTAGGTGCTTTTCAAAGAAACAACTCCTGGTACCCCTTCCACCCACCCGCTAAAATAGAAGACTTAGAGGCACCTTTAGGAAAGATAGCACTGAAGGCTGCCACTCAGCTGAAGATAGCTACGATTGCCCAGCATTGGTGTGCCAGGTACAATTCTAAACACTTTATATGAATTAACTGATTTCACTGCCAAACCAACAACAACAAAAGGTAGATACTATTATCAATGTCCATTCACAGATGAGGATGCTAAGGTTCCAAGAAGTGAAAAAAAAAATCTGCCCAAATCACACAGCTGGGGAGCAGTAACATCGAGGAGCTTAAACTAGGCACCCTCGGTCTACATCAGGATCACCGGGATGCCGAACTGCTTTGTAGAGTTTCTCAGAGGAAGTGACTGTCCTCAGAGGCTCCGGGGCCACCAGACAGACAGCTTCCCAGCCCGCATTCCAGCAGGCCCCATCATAGGCCACACTTTTACCAACGTCACTTAGAGGAAATGTCACGTCTTTCTTCCCTCATTTCCCAGCTATGTGACTTTGGGCAACACCCTTTTGCTGCTGCTCTGAACCTCATATTCCCATCTATTTCACACAGGGCACTTGTAAGTGTTAGGAGAAGAAGGATAGTGGCATGCATTGTGTCTCTCTGTGCATTTAAACTGCATTGAATCGCCTCCTCTGGTTCTTCTAGAAGTCTAGAGACAGAAATTATTTCTCCATTTTACAGAAGTGAAAACACCCTCAGAAAGGGCAATCATTTCCTTAAAGCCAGAAGTCAGACAGGGCAAAAAGAGGATTCAAACCCAAGATGTCGCATCTTTTTTGTTTGTTTGTTTGTTTAAAGAAGCATTTTATTTTAGCAGTTTAATATTTACAGAAAAAAAATAAGAAAATAGTACAGACTTCCTTTATACCCCTTGCCTAAATCCCACTATTCTTAACCTCCTACATAAGTATAGTACATTTGTCGTAATGAATGAACCAATATTGAGACATTATTATTGAGTTAGGTTTTCTTAGTTTTAACCTAACGTCCTTTATCTGTTCCAGGACCATCCAGGACACATTACATTCAAATATTATGCCTCCTTCGCTCTCTTGACTTTGGCAATTTCTCAGACTATCTTTTTTTTTTGATGACCTGGACAATCCTTCCGTTGGGGTTTTCTGATGTTTTTCTCCTGGTTAGAGTGGGGCTAGGGCTTGGGGGAGGAAGTCCACAGAGGTGAAGTAACCTTCTCATCACATACTCGGGGTTTGTGTTTTCTACATGACTTGCCACTACTGATGTTGGCCACGATCCACTGGCTGAGGTGCGTTTCTTAAGCCTCTCCCTTGGACAGTTAGTCATTCTTTGTCCTAGGTCCCATTTCCACACTGTCTTTTGGGAAGGGAAATGGCAACATGTGCAGTCGACACTTAAGGACTAAGAAATCGGGAGACATGCCAGCTCCTTGTAGGAGGAGGATCTATATACATTTTTTGCAGTTCTTCCATGTGGGGCAATTTGCCTCTTCTCTCCCATTTATTTATTTACTCAATCTCTTATTCATATTTCTGTAGACTCATGTATATTTGTTTTATACTTTGGATTATAATCCTAAACTGTGTTTTTGTTCTGGTACTCAAATTTCCCCCGATTGGGCCTTTGGGAACCCTTTTAATTGGCTCTTCAATCCCTTTTGACATACCCCCAGCAATGTGAGTTGATTTATTTTTTTTAGCACCTCCTTCCTTTCTGGCACTACCAGATATTTCAGGCTTATCTTGTCTATTTCCTGCTCCAGCTCTGAAATCAGTCATTTCTGCAGAGGAATGCAGGTTTCTTTTATTGGGGAAATGTATTAGAAACCAAAATCTAGGGACTGCGTGTGCTGGTAACAGAGTGAGCAGATACATGTGTGTGTGCTAACTAGTATCTGTACACATATATGTCAGCATTCTTCTATGTCTATTTGTGTCTATACTGAAGAAAGCATATGTTCGTACTGATGTCTCCCATGTTAATTCATTGGCTCACTGAAGCCTCCCCCGTTGCTCATACCCACTCCAACAAGGTGCAACAGTCCTCCATCTGACTTCATGCTCCTCTCCTAGCCCTCCTCCCTCACAAGTTCACAAGTCCTCCCCTGCAACTGCCATGTGGAGTAGTTGTATTTATTCTTCAGGGGCTCTGGGTGGCCCTAGGTGGTGGCTGTGATTTTGCACCCTGGGAAACTCCCACTATCAGGCCATCCCTGGTTTACTTTCCACAGACAACCCTCAGATTAACCTCCCTGAGTCCACTTGAGGGACCAAAAGGGGTCTTTCTGTGGGTGACAGAGCCATTGGACCTGCAGAAACTCATTGCTGGTAGAGCAGCAGTTCCTCCTCCACTGCCTTGTATGCTCAGCTCTCTACCTCCTCCCCCGCCATCCTTCCCTTCAATCAGCCCTGCTCAGACCACCAGGTCCTGGCCTGTGACCTCAGCTGAGTTGTGGAAGATGCAGTAAAAATTGAAATTCCAGGCCTGGACAATCCACAGCATTGGAGGTAGGAGGATTAAGGTTCCTTTGACCAGAGTTCAAATTAGTTCAGCTTGGTGGCTGTCATCTCGGAGCAGTATGCTCTATGACCACATGGGGTCAAGACCCCTGTCCCAGTCCCATGCCCCAGGGAGCCCTGGGCTCTGGAGGTATTCCTCCAAATGTGCAAATGTCCTGTCTGGTGCCAAGGATCAGCCAAGCCAGTACCACATCCCAGGTGGAATACTGTGAGACCTAACATGGACCCACTTAGACCCTAGTTTCTGATTCTCCTCTCTGGGGGCTCCTCTCTGACTATTCCCTGTATAGGGTCAATCAGATGCCCTGAGAGGCTCCAGGACTCATATCTAATGCCCTGTGGGACTGGGCCAGTTCCAGGAGGGCAATCTGGCAGAGAGATATCTCTGGCAGGCTGGACAGTGCTTTTTGCACACCATCATGGGTGCTAACCACTGATTTGGGGCAACTTGAATTATTCGTATAGAAAGGGGCCCAGTATGTACACACACACACACACACACACACACACACACACACACACACACATATATATATATATATATATATAATTTCATGTTTTATATATTTTTATTTGCCCCACCAGGACCTACATACTCCTCTAGGGCAACTCTTCCTTAGAACTTATAGAGTAAAGACTAAAAAATCTTCAAACCATATTTAGTCCAAAGCATTCCTGGTGTATATTCATCATCCCCCATTGTCCCAGAATCTGCTCTGGGCAGGATCTGAACCTAAAGCTGCTGGCAATGGAGAGAGCATTCAGTCTGGGTTTCTGCCCCCCAGGTTCTGCCAGTCTAGTGGGGAGACATACGCATGGAAACTGTGGCTCCAAATAAAAGGATAACAAGAATGGCAGCAAGAATAATAATCGCTGCTGCTTAGGAAGCTCTTACTATGTGCCAGGTACTGTGCTACAGGTTTCGCCTGCTTCCTCTTACTGTCGCTCTCAACTGGCTCCTGAAGTTGGTGCTCCTGGCACTCTCATTTATGGAGGAGGCAGCCAAGGCTCAGAGATGTAAAATGGTTTGTGTGAGAGCCAAGAGTGTCTCTCAGCTCTGTCCAGCTCCACAGCCTGAGTTCTTTCACACTCTCAGGCCTCAAGCCTGAAGAAATGGAGGCCAAGTTGGGGCAAGGCGACTTGCCCAGAAAGAAAGGACTTGAGTACAGTGCCCTCTGCCCTCAGCCCTGTGGGGAAGTCATAGAGCTTTGCCAGGAAGGGAGTTGCATGTGTCCATGAACCTGGCTCTCTTCTCTGACCATGGTCTCATCTCCTGGCATGGTCCCAGCCCCAGACTGAGCCAGGCGGTCCATGTGGCTAGCACATCTTCCTTTCAGCTCTGCCCGGCTTGCAGCTGGCCCACCCCTCGCATGCCCCCTCCAATGCCCAGGCCCCTCTCCTCGGCCAACAACACAGCCCTCCTTCCGTTCAGCATTCCTGCCAGCTGGTGTGTGAGCCCTGTGCAAAGAGGCTGGGTTGCCATGGCAGCCATGGAGGGTTGGTGTGGAGGGGGGCCACCCTGGTGCAGTCTCCTGACCTCCCTAGGAAGGGAGACTGTGGCCCCAGGTCTGTTAAGTGCTTCAGCAGGTCATTTTAGAAAGCCTGCCCCCACCCTGCCCTGGCCCTCTGTCTATACTGGGTGTGCTGTAAGAGCTCTCACCATGCAGAAAGGGATGAGCTAGGGAGGAAAAATGCCCAGGCCCTTCAAAGCTCAAGCCCAATATAGCAGAACTAATTTGAAATGTCACTTAGGGCAGTCTCGCTCCCAGCCAGCAAAAAGCTGGTTTATTTACATAGTCAGCCATGGCAGGTGGCCAAGAACCCCACCATGCCAGGGTGTAGGGGATAGGAGGCTTGGGGCCCCTGCTGTGGCCCCTTGGCCTGGGCCTCCCTCTGACCCACCATCTGCAAACCCCCATAGGCAGAAGGGCCAGATCCAGGAGACCCCACACAGGCCTCTCCCACTCCAGTTAGTGCTGCCCCCTTTGGGGGCTCCAGGGTAGGGCAGGGACTCTAGAGAACTGTCTTGGCACCAGTTCCTGGCCTGGCACTCAGCTGCATGCTTGACATGGTTTTCTCATTGAACCTTTGCCCAGCTCTGAGAGGAGGAGGTGATTATCTCCATGTCACCAGTGAGGAAACTGAGGCTGAGAATGCATGATTCTCTGGGGTTAGACAGCCAGAAAGTATGTGGCAGTGGGATTCAAATCCAGGTCAATCTGGCTCCTCAGTCCATGCCTCCCCGCCCCTCCCCGTCCCTGCCACCCTATCTACAATCTGTATCTTGAGTCCTCAGCATCCACCAGTCCAGCCATGGCCCAGGACTTGGCCTCAGTGAGTCGCTGTGTCTGTCAATTGATTGCCACTGCCCTTTTTAAGCAGAGTTGCTGTGGGCTCTTCTGGATTGCCTGAGGAGCCACCAGTCTGGGGCTAACAGGCCCAGGGCAGATCAGGGTAGGTTCAGACTCCCAGCAAGAGAATGGTGACCACCTGTGTGTTTCAATCAGGGGAATACCCAGGTCCCCGGCTGAGGTAGGGACAGTCACTCCATTGTACGCTCAGCACATACTGATCATCTGTTATGTGTATGGAACTGTGCAGTGTGTTGGGAATCAAAGGGTGAGAGAGACATAGCCCATGTCCTCTCAGAGCCCCCAGTCACTGACCACGGTAATCATTCACCAAGAGTTAACAGGGAGTGTTCTACTCCGGGCACTATTTTAAGCAGCTCCTGTGGATTAATTTATGTAATCCCTCAGTAACACTATGAGATCTCCCCATTTCACAGATGAGGAAACAGAGCCTTCCAGAGCTATGGTATCTTATCCTGGTCACACAGCTAGCAGCTAGCAAGAGACAAATGTGAATTTGAACGTAATCACACCCCCTCATAAGCCATGGTCCTAAGCTGACATTACCTAGAATAAAAGGAAGAGGACTGAATACCATAGCAAGAAGGTTTGAGATTAAAGTTCAGAGCAGGCTTGCCAGAAGCACTTTGGTAGGTAAGCACGGGAGGATTTTGCCAGCTGGAGACCCTAGTTTCTCCAGAATATTGGCCTCAGGGAAGGGATCAGGGGTGGCCAAAGTTACCCCCAGAGAAGTTTCTTATTTGAACTGCTTCTTGAAGCCTGGAAGCTCAGCCAGTAAGGGGTTAAGGTTCTGAGGGGCCCACTGGAGAAAGGCCTGCTCTCCGTGCCAGGGCCCTGGGGAGAGGATGTGGCTGGGATCAGCTGGGAATCATTAAAGATGCTGGTGGGACCCACTGAGGTGGGGAGGGGAGAGGAGAAGCCCAGAACCCGAGGCCAGGGTGTGGTGGGCGGCCAGCCAGCAGGCTCCGGGTTAAAGGGGCAAACACAGGGTCAGGCGGGGAGTGGGAGCTGCTTAGCCCAAAGTGGAGACCCTGCTCTCTGAATGGCATTCCTTGAAGCTCAGGACGAAGGGAGCCCGCAGCTGGAGGGAAAGGCTCAGATAGGAAATGGAGATGTGAGCTGGTGGAAGGAGAAGAGGGCTGGAGGTCTTTGGAGACACAGATTAGTTGGAGAGTTAAGAGACCTTCATCTACACTCCACCTGGCTGTGTGCACATCCAGGATTTTCCAAAACAGCCCAGAGGGGAAGAAAGACCTCTGTGGCACTAAGGGCTAATAAGTCCCCTCCCTTTGTCCCCGACCTGCCCCAGCGCCCACCCGTCATATACTGCAGAACAGACACATAGGACCTGCCTTTCCAAGTGCCATTAGCTCTGGAGAATTTTATCCAGTGAGTGCTTCTTGACCTAGAAACCCAAGGAGGTGTGGGCAGGGAGCGGCTGCCATCTGGGTAGGAGGCCCGGCCAAGCTCCTCAGGCAGTTGGCTCTGAATTGGTACTGCGGCTGCCTTGAGGAAAAGGGGGCAGTACTAGATGGCATGTGGTGGCAAAGCTGCTGACTTCAGGGGCCTGATTTGGGAAGAAGGTGGGGTGTGGGAGGGGGAACAGAGTTGCTGCCTGAGCAGGGGAGCTGTAGGATCTGTCAGCAGAGCCACTGAGAACCTGGAGAGGCCCCGTGAAAGACTGGGCCTAATCCTAGGGTTCCTTTAACCTCCTTGAGTGTTTTGGGTTTCAAGGCCCTGTGAGAACCCATGGGACCAGCACCCTTCAGTCCATGCTGCAGGCCTGAGAGCACCTCAGCTGGCCTTTACCAAGTGGGTGGCCAGCAGAAGGAGCAAGACACCTCAGCAACCCAGAACCCCAGTGAGCTGGAGAACATGGCTGAAGCAAGCAGAAGGCTCTCACAGATGTCCTCAGCTGCTTCCAAGCCTGATGGATGGGTTCTCCAGCTCGCTGTCTCCTTTGACTCCACTTCCTTCCCCACCCCGTGACACTCTTTCCCTATTGTTCTGCAGGAGTCCATTCTCACCAAGACTCCTCACTCTGCCATTCTCTCCTGCTACCTCCTTGCACATTAAGCCTTCCTCTCCCAGTATGCTACATTGAAAGGTGTGTTTTCATCCTTTGCCCGTGCCCTGTCATTCCCGGAGCAGGTAGCCAGGAGCCAACTAGGTCCCCGTGACTGCTTTGTGGGCAGGGCAGGCATGTTCCGACCAGGTTTCTCTGTTGAAGCATAGAGATGCCAACTTGGACTACTGGAGGGGAGACAAATTGCAGGGCAGAAAGGAGACTGGGAGACAGGAGCTCGGCTGAGCCCCAACTCCCAGCAGCCTTAACAACAAGGGCTCTCAGGCCTACTGAAGCATGTGCTGAAAAGCATGTGAGCACAGAGCCTGGGGCTGTCAAGCGCAGTCTGGCGGGCAGATGGTTTGGGACTTACCTGCCTATGGATTCTTCCTCAGTTCCCCATGGAAGAACTCCCACTGGCCCAGGTCCCAAGTTCTAGGAAAGCGCTGGACACTGGCGGTCACTGCCAGAACCTCTGGTTTTCTCCATCTCTGGATCTGACACTCACTATTCCAGCCAACCACCAGACTGGGAGGCATGTGGGGTTTCTCACTCTCCTTCCTCACCCCTACATCCAGTCAGTCACTGACTCACCTAGTCCTGCCTATTTCAACTCCTAAACCTCCCTCCCATTTTTCCTGTTTTTGCCTTTCACAATGATTACCTTAATGCTGTAACTGCCCACACTAACCCTCCATAACTAAATGCCTTCGGTATGCCAGTTTCCATATGTACATCAGCCTCACTTAATCCTCTGAACAACAGCCCTCTAAGAGCTCCATTTTACAGATGGGGAATGGACACCCAGAGCAGTGAAGTCCCTTCTCCTAGTGGAGAATAGAGCTGGGATTCAACTCAGGACTCCAGTGCTCGGCTGCCCTTCCCCCTTGCCTCCTGGCAGCTCCACCTCTCTCTCACCAGCTGCCAGGGTGGTTTCTCCAAAGCCCAGCACCAACCATGTGCTCTATTCTGACTTCCTTTAATGTGCCCACCCATCCCTCCTCACTGCCATTGCCTGGTTCAGGCTGCTGGCATTTGTTACCTCCCAACTTCTTCATTCAACCATCACTGCTTGAGACTGAGGACCACATCTGTCCTGTTCACCAGCAAGGTGCCCAGTACACAGATGCACCAAATAAATATGCACTGAGTCAGTAGATAGAAGAATGGACTCCCTGTCTCCTGTCTTAGCCCCCGCCAATGCCTACTCTGCGCTACTGCTGGAAGGTTCATCCCAGACACAGCCTGAGCTCCTCACTTTTCTGCTCCAAACCCACCACTGACAGATTCGACCCACATGCTCTACTTTTAGGAATTTTTCCTAAAGATATAAATGTACACACAAGGTCTGAGACATTCACAGAGTATTGGCGGCAGTCTTGCTCGTAATCTCAAATGACTGGGAATAACCTAAATGTTGATCAGCTGGAGCTAGGTTAACTCTTGGACAATAAAATGCCATGTGCCTCGATAGCAAGTGGGAAGCACTTTTTGGTACAGACATGGTAGAATCTCAAAAATGTACTATTTGGTGAAAAACAAAGTGCACAACAGGACCAAACTACGACCCCATTGATAGACAATGAAGGAGGGAACATATAAATGTATTTGCCATATGTGTTAACCCATTTGTCTCTTCCACGTTTAAATTTTGGACTCTGGGACTATCTTGTCTATCGAATTGACACTTTGGTATCTAAAGCATAATCATATAAACCACAATTTGTTTCGGGCTTTTTCAAGTTTTATTATTTATGTGGAGGTTAATGACTGTGAGGCCATGTACATTTTTTTAATTGAGGTAACATTCATTTACATCGCAATAGATGTCTTAGGGGTGTACCTTTACACCCCAACAAGTGTATGTTATTTCACCACCACACCCACAACCAAAGCCCCCATAATCCTCCTTTAGTTCCTCCTCTCCCCATTGCTCCCAACCCACCACCTCCCCTTCTGGTAGCCTTCGTCATATTCTAATGTGATCTTACCCATTCTGTTTTCACCTCTCCACCCCCCCACCTCTCCCTTTCTCCCCATTCCCCTCCCATCCTCTGAATGCCTCAGATCTGTGGTCAGTTTCCAAGGTTTGTCCTTATACGACATTTTATTTGGTTTCTTTATATACCACATATAAGTGAAACCATCTGACATTTATCTTTCTCTTCCTGGCTTATTTTGCTTAGCATAATCCCTTCCATGTTGCCACAAATGGCATGAGTTTATCTTTTTTATCCCTGAGCAGTATTCCATTGTGTATATATACCACATCTTCTTAACCCCCTCATTAGTTTTGGGGCACTTAGGTTGTTTCCATATCTTGGCTATTGTTAATAGTGCTGCAATAAACATAGGGGTTCGTGTTTCCTTTCAAATTAGTGTTCTTGTGTCCTTCCAGCAGCTACCTAAGTGTGGGATTGCTGTGTCATATGGCAGGTCCATTTTTGGTCTTTTACGGATCCTCCACAAGGCTTTCCACAGGGCCTGGACCAGTCTACATTCCCAATAGCAGTGTAAGAGGGTTCCTCTTTCTACACATCTTCACCAGGACTTGCTGTTTTTGTTTTTAATCTGGGCCATTCTCAGAGGTGTAAGGTGGGATCTCATTGTGGTTTTATCAAAACAGAATTGTCCCTCAATTACACAAGTATCTTTGTCCACACTGTTGTACTTCCCCTGCCTTCTAGCTTCTCTGAAAGTCTTCATCTGCACTGTCCATCATAGTGGAGAGGGAAATACAAATTTAATAAGATGAAATAGTGCTGTTTGGGACAAAATGGATGGAGCTTGAGGTGATTATGCTAAAGTGAAATAAATCAGCAGTGAAAGACAGATAGTGGATGGTTTCACTTATCTCTGGAACATGAACTACTAAAAAACATACTGGCAAATCACAGCAAAAATAATTCTTAAAACCTTGATGAAAAATAACCTGGTCACCAGAGGGAGCAGAGGGGAGGGCAGAGGGGATAAAGAGAGGGGCTAGGCATTGGCACAAGAGGTTTGGTGGAGGGGGAATGGAGCATGTGCACATATAGAAGAATGAAAATGTAGCCCCAAAGTTATACAGACATGTAAACAACTGACAAATTAATACAAATGTTACATTTGTGGCTCACTGTTGTGGCTTGCATGGCATTTCTACCAGAAAGTGCAGCTGTAAATTCTACCGGTTCTTCCAATGTACTTTGAAAGATACCTCCTCTGTGAACTCTCCTGGGACCCCTTCTCAGAAGCCCCTCTGCTGCCATCTGCCTCACAGCACTGAGCGGGGGCAAGCTTGGTGACTATTTGTGTCTCACCCATACCCCTATGTGGGAACCCCTGGAGGGAAAGGCCTTCTTCTCCATATCCTTCAGTCTTTGCCAGGAAGCCTAGAGTTGGGCCCAGAAAACAGCTCAGATGGCTCGATGTAGGTGAACCGCAGTGAATACTGGAGTGACCATCGGGGAGTGGGCAGGGTAGCCCCAGAGGTCTACCCAGGACCAAAAGACCCAGCAAGGCATAGGGGCTACTTCCTAAGGTCATCTACTCCATCCCTGTGCCTCCAGGCCCAAGGGCTCAGGCCCCAGCAAGCACTTCTATCCTGGAAAGTCAGGCAAGACAGGACTGGGTCAGAGTAAGACCAGGGTTTACATTGGGGGTGCAGAAGTGAGTAACCACCCATGTGAAAGGGTGCTCATTTTGCATAGACTATGACCCTAAGCTTGTATAGCAGAGAAGTTGCAGAAAAAAAGCCAGATCTAGAATCAGAAAGCTGAGTTCCAAATCTAGCTCTGTGAATACACTAAAATACACTGAGTTGTATGCTTCAAAGAGGCACACTGTGTGATATAAGAATCATAGCTCCCACAAAGCTATTCCATCCACTGATCAGCTGTGTAACCAAGAGCAGAGAGCTTCACCTCTCTGTGCCTAAAGTTACACTGTCTGTCAAAGGAGGTGATGACATTTGTACCTATCTAAGTTGTTATGAGAGTGAAATGAGCAAGTGTGTGTGAAGCATTTCCTATTATGTCCATGGTAAGTGCTCCTTGTATGCAAACCTGTTCTTCATGTGTGCCAAACACCGTGCAGTTATATTACATACAGTAGTGCATTCTCACATTTGATGCATGAGAGCATGCTGATATGACCATTCCCATCTCGGGGATGCAGAACTGAATTCAGGGAGGCCCAGAATTGGTCTAGGTGTCTACTGGCAAAGTTAGGATAAGGTCCTTGATTTCCTGCCCCTTGCCCCTTTGACTAGCCTTTCTATTCACAGAGCTATTGGCAGTCTATGAAACAGAAGCCACAGGCTGCCTCCCCAGCATGCTAGTGAGGTCTGAGGGTTTCCTCTAGAGATGTGTTTGAGCACCTGCGGCCAACCTGGCAGAGGCCCTCCAGAGCCCTTGGAAGTGGAGCTCGCTCCAGGGCAAGGACCATAGAGGCCCTGGCCATTGGGCCTTGCTGGCTAAGGGTGCACATGTTCTTCAAGCTAACTCTCACTTTGGACAGGTGAGGATTCATATAGGGTATCTTGGGCTTCTATATGATCCCAGGGATTGTTCTAAGTGACTTCTGGTGTTTTGTCGCAGTGACTCCTCATGATGACTAGACATTACTACTGCAATGTACAAAAGATAGGGAACTTGAGGCTCAGAGAGGTGATTCACCCATGACAGAGCCAGACTTCAAGCCCAAGCCCCATTCATGCACCAACACATTCATTCATATTTCTTTATTCATTCACTCATTACCTGGTAGGTGCTGGGGATTCAAGTGTGAATTAATTTCTGTTATAGGAAAATGTTGGGGAGAACTGAGGGAGAAGCACAGTGACAGCTGGGGGGGGTGTGTGTGAAGTGTGTGGTGGGGGGATGGATGCTGGCAGGCAGTGAACATTTCCCAGACAAAGCATTTCTTGAAGAATAAATACAATTTCACTAGCATGGGGGAGGGAAAAGGGAAAGATGTATGGGGGGAATCACTCGTGAAGGTTGGAAAACCTGGCAGGATGTGGCTATTCAGTGGGTGGTGAGAGACGGCATGTGGTGAGGAGCCTGGAGAACACGGGGGACAATGTGGCAGAGGCATATCTGAGGCCTGTGCCTTAAAGTTCTTCTGTGCCAGCCCAAGGGGTATGTATTGCATTTGCTGGGCCTGGGAAACTGCTAAGGATTTTCATCAGACTCTATTCTGTCTCGTAGAAACCCTTCCTTAACAGCACCCCAACGGCAGATCTCAGCGGCTGACCTGGTGGCAGAAGCCTAGACAGGGATCTCTGGAACAGGCCAGGGAAGAGGTGACAGAGAAACTAGAGCTGTGGTCCTGGCAACAGAGAAGAGGGGACAAATCTCTCTAGACTTGCAAATGTAATTGGACAGGAAGAACCCAATGCAGGCATAGGTGGGAATTAAGGTTAACTCTGGGACTCTAGCTTGGGCAACTGGGTGAACAAAGCTGCCAGTCCCGGAGGCGGGAACACAGATGAGAGCAAAGTGGAGCAGGTGAAGTTGCAGGTCATCCAGTTCTAGAATGGCTGCGTTTGAAGCCCAGCAGCAAGGTCTAGGCTGGAGAGAGATTTGAGATCCCTCAACCGGTTTCTTGATTCTTGGTCTAGTGCTCCTCTTTCCATCCCAACTAGTCTATCTCACATATCTTTTGCAAATGGAAGGTGCCAGTGACACAGGTCATCCTTGGCAAGCTGTGCTCCCGTTGGATTTCGAGTCTAAGTGCAGTTCAGCTAGAAAGCAGTGAAGTTTCTGGAGCACTTATACAAAGGCAGCAAGACTCAGAGAAACTGGACTGGGCAGAAAGTTAAGAGGTGATCTTAACCAGCCCAGTTCCAGGCAGGATTCCCCCTAAACACCAATATCCACGAAGGCCCTCCCCCCTCCCCCCCCCCCATCATACCCAGTTAGAGAAAGAGTGCTCAGAGAAGACCAACCGGGGTGTGATTTGCATATAATTTGCATAAGACAATCTGTTCTCTGGTAATTTTCAAGTGAAAATGCTATATCATCGCTCCCTGGAGGGTCATTGCATGATTTTTCTTTCCTTTGTTCTTCCATATACACAGACTGCCCCAGGTCTGCCCTCTAGGAAGGCCTAGTGGAAAGGAGGGGCCAGAGGGGATTTCTGGGAGAGGAAGGCCACAGTGTGGCCAGTGCTCAGGCCTGGGGCTCCCTCCCCAGAAAATCATTCAGACGCTTGCTTTCACTGACCTCCCAGAGCATCCTGCAGAGCCACTCCCCCAGGCCTTGGCTGCTGCCTGCCTCCCCCTAGCCCCAGATGTTGCTGCCCTTTTCTGGGGCCTCCCTTGGGGCCCCACTGCTCAAATGGGCTCAGGCAGCTCACGGCATAGGCCCAGCTCAGGGGATGTTTTCTAATAGGCAGATAATTACCTCTGTTAATTGCAATTTGATTTTAGCAATTTTTCTCTAAGAGCCTGGAGACCTTAGGCCCAGATATGGAGAGAGGGTACAGGAGTGGAGCCTGCAAGCTAGGGGGAACTTATCACCTGCCAGGCCTCCCCAGGACTCTGTCCCTACTGAGTAGGGGACTGAGACCTGAGCTGCATCTCACTCCATAGCCTTGGCTCCTTGCTGTGCTGCTCTGGACACCCCTATCCCCCAGGGAGTGGTTCAGCAGGGTTTCTGGAAGGGATTACCAGGCAGATACCCCAGGGTCAGAGCAGGAGCCCCATCACAAAGTCTGGAGTGTTTCCCACTGGAGCCAAGAAGTTGCCAGAGTTCTGTCTCTTGGTTGTTCATCCCTTGAACCTGTTCCTAGGGTTACAGCCATCTCTTCCTCACAACTGGCCATGGCCTCCGGGGCCCCTTAGAACAAGGCTTTTGGAGCCCAGTTGCCTAATAATCTAGAATGGATTTTGTTTTGTTGTTGTTTTTTTTTTTTTTTTAACTTCTCTGTGCTTTCAGTTCATGGATCTTAAGGTGGGGACTCACAGTATCCCCGTGGTGGCGTCCTTGGTATCAGTTAGCGTTGCCAAGCTCTTTACCCGCTGTCTGGCACTATTCACTTCCCTATAACTGATAACCATATTCCAGCTTTTGTCATTATACATACTTTGGGGAACCCTGGTCTAGCACCTAACGCAGGGGCCATAGGTCCCCTAGGGTAGGGAGTAGGGTGGGGTCAGGTGACAGGAAGTGCTCTAGACTTAGAGTCCCTGGATGGAACAGGTCCCGGGGCTAGGGGGAGTGGCTGGGAAAGGAGAACTTTCAGCCTGAAGTTTCCTGAGTGGGACCTGCTCCTTGGCAAGTGGGGGCTCAGCAGTGGAGACTATGCTTCTATCCTCACCGCTCCTTCACCTCTGCCTTCCCATATGAACTGGCTACTCCCCAACTAAAGAGGAAGACCTCTTGCTGGAAGAGGCCTATGGGACAGATGGACCTGGCTTCAAATCCCGTATCCCACTAGTTAGCTGTCCCTGACTCCATCACTCCCAACCTCAGTTTCCTCCTAAGTACTGAAGGAGCCGTTGCATCTCCCACAAGGGGTGGCAAAGGAGTTCAGCTAGAATAACACATGGCAGCATATAGGTAGGTGCTTAGTGAATAGGCATTTCCTCCTCCACCCCCTCCCTTCCTACACATGTAAGGGGAGCAATTATCTCCCTGTGTTTATGCATGTGCTGCATGCCTCTCCCCACCCAATTCCTCAGCACGGAGGTGGAGGTGTCGGACCACTGCCTTCCTTCCCACCACACACAGGCCTTCTCTGTTGCCTGCAAGAAGAGGGGAGGAGGAGGGGAAGGCAGGCGGTGGTTTGGGGCCCAGGGGGAGTGTCTCGGAGCCTGCCCAGGGCTTCTGGCCTGCTGCTCCAGGCAGCATGCTAATTAAGCCAGGAGGACCCACAGAACAGAATCATGGGCCCCCTGCCCCTGTCCAGCCACCAGTGGCCTAGGGTGGAAATCAGCTGCACAGACAGACCCTTTGCTGGAGGCTTGGGGGTGGAATAGAGCTGGGCTAAGGAGTGACCCAGAAAGGAAACAGGAGGGATTGGCAGGGGTCTCAGGGAGCCTGGCCTGTTAGCAGGGCAGGAAAGGGGAGATGTGAAGAGAAGGCCACAATCAGCTCGGTCCCTGGCTCTGCAGGGCCTGGTCTGGCCTGGTCCTGCCAGTAAAGGAGGTGTTGACAGAATGATGGGGTGGGAGGTCCCCAGATGGGGGCACTGCAGGGCCAGCATGCAGGGAGGTGACTGCCTGGTACCTTATCCTGGGGCTTCTGGGCTCCACTGTGGATCTGTGTGACTTGGGACAAGCCCCTTCACTTCCCTAAGCCTCAGTTTCCTCCTCCCTAAAATGGAGCTGATGAGAAATAGGTAATGTGGGAAACGACACTTGTGGGAATGAAGCACACTGGATTCAAGAGAGCATTTAGCTCTGGGGAGGGGGCAGAGACAGGAGAAGAGCACACAAGGGCTCTTATCTCTATCCGGGTTGTTTCATTCCCAAAATGAGATGTGAGGCAAATCTGAAATAATGTGAAGATTTAACAAAAGTGGGTGCTCATTGCATCTTTTTCCCCCTTGTGTCTGGCCTGCATGTCTGAAATTATTTTATCAAGACACAAATGTCATTTGTCTCATTGAAAGAGACACAGGATCGAAACGTGCTCAACTTCAGACATTTCCCAGAGTGAAGTTTTGTGAGGGGACTTGAAACCTTTGTGCTGACGGCGCCCTGAGGTCAGAGGTTCTTGTGAAACCATACATTCTCCCCTGAGTAGCAAAAAACCCTGGAAATTCACACACTCCTTCTGTGATGTGTGATTGCAAAAGGCCCGTGTAACTAGGGAATAAATCAAGTCTTAGAAGTGGAATCAGTGGCTGGACTAGGATGTGCAGCAGGCTCCCTCCCTATGGCTGCTCCGCTGCCAACTGCAGGAGCACCTTATGGTCTTATTCCAGCCACCCGGAGAGCACTGCTGCCCAATTCGGGCTGCACATTAGAATCATCTGAAGTCAGGCCTCACCGCCAGGAATTCTGACTTGCCTGGTCTGGGGTGGGGTGGGGGCCTAGACTTCCCAATTTGGAAAAGCTTCCCAGGTAATTGTCCTGTGTTGCAAGGCAAGAGAAACACTGGGGATTTGCCAGCAGTTGCTGTTCCCAGCACCCCTCAGTTCTCCCTCTTGCCTGCTATGAGAGAGGGCCCCCAAATCCTGGGCACAACCAGTTGCCCTTTGTGGGCCAGAGCTTCCCACCAAGCAAGCCTTCAAAGACCATCCCCCAGAAAGGTTCAGACGTTTGTCCTCCAGCCAGCAAGGGCTGCTAGTTTTTCAAAGGATTAAGGAGAGAGAAAGGAATCATCCCCTGCGATGAGGCCGGGGGAAGCTGTACTTAGACATCATCTGGTCTGTTGGGACTTCTCCATCCACATCTTCTGGACCTCTGGCCCCCATGGGTGCAGCAAGTCCCTTCTCCAAACTCTTCCTTTGGATTCCAATGAAGACTCATTTTCCTGATTATCCTCTTGTTACAAGGCAGGGGGAGGGGCACCCCAGAACCCCCAACCTGCCTGTTCTAATAGGTTCTGCCATCCACCGCATCAAAAGAAAACATACTCTAGTGCCTTTAATGGAAGACCTTTAATGGAAAGGAACTTTAATATAATTAGTGTACAACAAAGAAAAGACAAAAAATATAGTTTCTAAATCAAGCACCAGAAGTTACCCATTCCTTTGTGGGTAAGCCCAGCCAAACAGGGTTGGCCCAAAGGAGGGCCACTGAAGCCCTGTAGGGTAAATGATTTTCAGGCTTTTCTGCCCTCAGCCCTTAGGATTGCCCTGCCTCATGGGGCACCTGCATTTGTTACATTGTTATAAGTTGCATTGTTTACTTCTGTGGGCCTTGGCAGCAGTATTGAGGTATTAGCCAGAGAAGCAGAGGCAGGAGAAAGAGGCAGGAGAGAGTACAAGAGAGAAGGGGATAAAGAAAGCCTGAGAAGCCCAGAGTGAAGACTTGCCTCCTGGCCCCTCAGCACTCCTGCCTGCCATGTACCTGCTTGCTACACTACATGTAAAAGCTCAATAAAAGCCTGAGAAAGCCACCAAGGGCTCCAGGACTCCTCCTCTACCTGTCTGCCAGATCATAGAAAACCTGCTCAGTGCCCCTTCCTGGCACTACAGGCCCAAAAGCCTGGCACAAGTCTAAGGCACCTCCTGGTGGGGACCCATAGGAAAGAGACAGAAGGTGCCAGGCACGGCTGAGACAGAAGGAGCAAAATCAAGATAAAAGCTACCATTGTTAACCTCCACATGGGTCTCTCACCCACATCTCTTTCAACCAGTCCAAGACCAAGAAGCCAGTGCCGATTCTTCACATGTCTCTCTGCTCCATGTGCCTCCTCCAGGCCTCCTTCTTGCTCTCCATCCTGCTTCCTTCCTTCTCCAGTCTCCTCTCCAGCTTCTTCTCCATGCTCAGTAACCCCCTTCCTTGGGTGGGTGTAGTGGCACAGTGGGACAGAGCAGGTTTTCTAAGATTCGAGCAGAGCAGGGTAAAGGAGAATCCTGGAGCTCTCAGTGGATTTCTCAGGCTTTTATTGAGCTTTACATGTAGAGCAGCAACCAGGTACGTGGCAGGCAGGGGTGTGGGGGGACCAGGAGGCCAGCAGGCCTCCAAGCCCCCAGCAAGTCTTCACTCTGGGCTTCTCTGGCGTTCTCTCTCCCCTTCTCTCTCCTGCCTCTCTCCTGCCTCTGCTTCTCTTGGCCACTCTCTCAATACTGCTGCTATGGCCCATAGAAGTAAACGACATAACTTAAAACAATGTCACAAATGCAGGTGCCCCATCAAGCAGGGCAATCCTAATGGCAGGAGGACAATAAAGCCTGAAAATCATTTACCCTACAGTGGGGCAGAGAACATGGAATGTCCCCTTTCCTTGTGAACCACCCTGTTACATTCTGACCTCTCTACCTATGTCCTACACACACACACACACACACACACACACACACACACACACACACACACACACACAGCCCTCTCTGCCATCCCCCTCTCTGTTCACCCACTCAACACCCCCCTCATGAGGCTTGGCATTTAGTATGTTATTGGTGTTTTATGGCACACTCAACTCCCTCAGCCTCCCACTAACCTCTTAAAAGAGGCTTTTTCAAATTCCTCTGCAGCCCCACCCACCTGGCCAAGCTCAGTCCCACACTTTCCACTAGCCAGTGGATAGCTTCACTGGCAATACTCTCTTAACACTTCAAATTCAGTAAGTCTAAACTAAACTCATTGTGTTCTCCATGCCTTCTCCATTCCTCCTCCACTGGCCACCTCATTCACTTTCTGCTCCTGGCAACATTGTTCTTATCCAACAAGCTTTGGGCATTCCCCATCCTTCCTGCTCTGCCACGCCCCTAACCCCTATCATCCTCCAGCCAGTCAATTGATCTCAGCCCACAGATGGGTGAGTCTTCTCTGGTTATGTCTCTGGCCCCACAGGATTTTCCCCCATCTCCAGCCTCACCACCCCACTTTAGGTGAGACTGTCTCCTCTCCACGCCCCCCCCCACACACACAAAACAACCAACAATCCAGGCAGCTGCTTCCCCAGTGGCCATCCTCCCTTTCAACACTGCTTTCTGACACCCCAGTGTCTTTGCACAACTCTCAGTTCTTTGGCATGGGGTACACCGTCCAACCCCACTGACTTCCACTGACCTACCTTTGAATCCACTGCTCCTACAGGAAACTTTCCTCTCCAGGCAGACTGGGACCTCTTGACATTTACTGAGCACCTGGGGCTCCTCATTGTCCCCCACAGTCTTGGTCTACATGGAAATCATGGACTCAGTTGCATGAAAAGGCAGGTGAGAGAGGGAAGTGAATGAAGTGAGCCAAGTTAGGGGTTAATTGGGCGTGGTGGGACATGTGGAGAGTTGGAAAGAACATGCCCGCTTTACAGGGGGTGACATTCTCCAGCTCCCACCACTTGTACCCAAGAAAGAATGAGAGCCCATTATTGCCAGATCCTCTAATTTATTGAGAGAAGCCAGAAGTCCCAAACTGGAAGGTGAAATAACTAGGTTTTTCAATGTTATCGAATCATTCAGATGTTTGGGGGAGGGGAGGTAGAATGCTGTGCCGGTCACACCTAACACAGCAGCTTATTGGCTTTGGCCTTGCAACATTCAGTCAATCTTCACCTATATCCCCTCCTTGGGGTACCCTCCCTAGCCCACCTGTCTTAACCATACCCCGGCTTCCAGGTCCAGCTGAAGTCCCATGCTGTCCACACCCTTCCAGGGAACCACACTCCACTGGCTTCCTGTGACCCTGAACCTCCATCATGCGCCACAACCAGCCAAAATGCTGACAGATGTAGCACTGAGGTTAGAGGTTAGCAGTGTAGGCCTGTAATTAGGAGGCCTGGATTTGAACGCTGGCTTAGTTACATATTAGCTATGTGACCTTAGGCTAATTTTCCCCCCTTCTCTGTGATTCTATTTCTTCCTCCTGGGGTTTTTATAAGGATTATATGGGATAATCTATGAAAAGCATTGGGAACAGCACCTTATTTATAATAAACACTCAATAAATGTTAGCTGTTAGTATCATTGGTACCTTGGGCTGTTCACTCACTATATGTTCAGATTTTGCCCATTGAGCTCCAACCTCAAAGAAGCCAAGAAGCATGCCTTAAAGCTTGTAGAGGCTCCCTTGTCTTCATCTCCCATCTTCCACCACCAAACCCCTCAGCACCTGGTCCACACACCCAGGAACAAAACTCACGCTTGGGGAAACATTGCTTGCCACAGATTGAATTCAATCTGCAAGTATATGTTACATACCGACCCTGCCAGGCACTGTGCTAGGTACCAGCTGCAAGGTACAAGAGAACCAATACCAATGGTGAAATCAGCCACCCCACCCCCTGGCTGCCGTGTAGGAGCTGCCTGAGTGCCCCAGCTACTTCACACCCCTGACCTTTAGTTCATCATCTGTAAGGTACAAGAATGCCCACCACAAGAGGGGGGAGATGAGAATGGGAAGGAGGAGAGCCCAATGGACTCTGGCAGAGGAGTATGGTGCTTTGGTGATTGGAGAACTACAGCGACCAGACCTAAGGGGACAAATCCTATATTGTCAAAATAGTAACAAAAATTAAAACAATGGCACTTCATTAATAAGCATAAATAAATAAGCTTGTGTATTAGATCACAGGGAAAAAGTAAAATAAAACTGAAAGGTTGATTTAAAAAAAAGAATGCCCACCACGTGGGCTTGGAGGGGGCACTGGGGTGATGTATGGGTATTCCCATCTCAACTTATGTTTATGAAACCTAGTCTTTCTTTGAGAGTCAAGTGAATACTCAAGGGTCAGCTCCTGGGAGATGACCACATCACTCCCAGTGGGATCCTGACCCAGTGGGATCCTGAAGAGGTTCATTTACAGATTGTCGCACTGCCCCATGGGTGCCCTCTGCAGCAAAGCTGGGTGCCTTTATTCCCACAGAATACACTGGGAGGGGGGAAAGAGAGGGAGGAAAATTTGACTGAAGGCTGGATAGGATGGAGGGGTTTATCTCATAGAATGATAGTCAACTTTAAAAAGAGTTTTAGGGGGCCTCCCCGGTGGCGCAGCGGTTGAGCGCGGGGTTGCGAAGCTGCCCGCGGCCTCTGTGGCGCCGGTTCGATCCCTGGCTGCTCCCCGGCCACCGGAGGAGGGTCCCACATGGCGTGCAGACCTCTCCTGCCGCCCGCTGCTCCCCTCAGCAGTGTACTTCGGTCCTTCTACCTGCTCTGCTCCCCGCTCTGGCTCTGGTGAATTCTCTCACCCTCCCGCGCTTCTGACTGTACCCAGTGCATGTATAAACAAAACAAACCAGCAAACAAATAAATAAAGCATGCCTCTATAAAAAAAAAAAAAAAAAAGAGTTTTAGGGCCTCCCCTCGTGGTGCAGGCGGTTGAACGCTGGGCTGCAAAGCTACCCTCAGCTTCTGCAGCGCTGGTTTTATCCCTGACCTCCGGCAAGGGGGCAAGGGTCCCACATGGCATAACAGACCTCTCCTGCTGCGCCCGCTGCTCCCCTCAGCAGTGTATTTTATCAGTCTGCCTGTTCTGTTCCCCGCACTGGCTCTGGTGAATTCTCTCACCCTCCCGCACTTCCGACTGTACCCAGTGCTTGTATAAATAATTTTTTTTTTTTAAAAAAAGAGTTTTAGGCACTGTTCTTTAAAAAAAAAAAATCACTACGGCCTCCCTGGTGGCGCAGCCGGTTGAGTGTGGTGCTGTGGAGCTCTCCACAGACTCTGTAGCACTGGTTCCATTCCTGGGTGGCCAGGGAGATGCCCACATGGTGTGGCAGACCTCTCCTGTCTCGCCTGCTGCTCCCCTCAGCGGTGTGTTTCGATCCTTCTGCCTGTTCTGTTCCCTGCTTTGTCTCAGGTGAATTCTCTCACCCTCCTGCGCCTCTGGCCTGTAACCCAGTGCTTGTATAAATAAATAAATCTTTAAACAAAATTTTTAAAAAATCACTAATGATTTTTACTATTGACGTAAGCACTGACCTTCTATACCCACTCTTTTCCACTCTTCACCCTTTGCTGCTGCCCTCTAGTAGCCATTCCCTCCCTCCCCTCCCCTTCCCTCCCCACCCCTCCCCTTCTCTTCCCTCCCCTCCCCTCCCTTCCCTTCCCTGTTTCTTTGCCCCCATGTATATGGAGAGATAGATAGTCAGAGATAGAGAGAGATGGAGAGATGGAGATAGATGTGGATATTACTCCCCTCTTACTTCACTATGCTGAATAATTTGTTTCTCCAGCTCCTACCCCGACACAGCTGCAAAACTGAATTGTATACCCCAAACTCATTAACCTGTTCTCAGCACTAGACTACCTCCTTTCCCTCCCACCCTTTCTCTGCACTGAAGAAGGGACCGCAGCAATACAGAGATCTGTCTCCCTTATACACCCCATGTGAATTTGGCCTCACTACCCTTGGATGGGAGAAATCACTAAAGTCATGGGTTCAAATGCTGTGTCTATTTCTGTGTGTGTCTGTGTGTGTGTGTGTGTGTGTGTGTGTGTGTGCAGCATCTAGCACAGTGCCTATCCTGGGAGCAATGTCAGTGGGTGGTGCCTGCCCCTCCCCCCATCTCACCCTTTTGGTTCTCAAGCTTCTGTAAGGAATAAGATGTGCTTCTGCTCCCCGCCTCAAAAGAGTTCACAGTCCAAAGCGGGCGAGGAAGAGCTAGACGCTCAAGAGCCCATGCTGCCAGAGAGATCTGTCCAAAGTGCGAACTACAGGGGCAGAGGGAGGGAAAGCCACCTAACACAGGGGTAGTAGAAAACATTCGCACAGAAAGCCACATTGAATTTCAGTGTCTGGGGGTGAGTTAGGGAAGGGGGCGGCGGCAGGCATAAGGAAGTTTGAGGTGGCGCAGGAAGCATGTGAGTATGATGGGAAACAGATAGGTTAGGGCCGGACTGAACAGCCTTGAAGGCCACGCTAAACACTTTGGACTTCATCTTGCAGGCAGTAATGAGCCATCAGAGGTTTTGCAAGTAGGGGAGTAACCTGATCAGAGCTGTGTTTAAAGAAGATTAATTAAAAATAATGTCTGGTGTGTTTAATTCACGACTAGCCCTGGGCTTTAGAAAAGACAGGAGATGGAGAAAACAAGGCCCCAATGAACAGGCAATTCACAAAATAATGGCCAATAAACATATGAAAAGATGTAACCCCACTAGAAAGCAAAGAAATGCAAATCAAGCAACAATGAGATACCATATTTGGCCTATCAAATTAGCAAGGATTAAAAATGATAGTACTTGATGCTGTGGAGGGTTTTGTGAGAAGGGCCATTGGTGCACACTGCGGGTTGGGGCCGGGGGTGACCTCGGCAAATCACTTGGGCCTTTCAGAGGGGCAGTTTGACAAGAGATATGGGAAGTTTTTTAAAAGTGTACATTTTATGACCCAGAAATCTCACTTCTGGGCAGTTGTCGTAAAGAAATCCTTGTGGATGTGAGTAAAAATTTATGCCCCAAATGTCCCCTCACCCTGGCGTTATTTATAAAAGCAAATAACTGGATGGAATGGAGAAAGTGTTAAAACTGAGTGACCTTGGCCTCTGAGAGTGGACCTTCATATTTCTGAATCCTCAAAGGCTGGAGGCTGGAGACAAAACCGCTGTTTCTTTTTAAAACTGCCCATGGTGGGTTGTCCAGGTCTCTAAAGGGAGCTGCTGAAATTCGTCCCGAGGGCAGACAGTGCCTTTGTTCCACCAGGGACCCACAGGCAGGCCTCTTGGTCATGCAGATGCACCTCAAGTACCTATTCATTGTCTTGGGGCAGCCCTGACTCCATATGCAGATGCTGGAAGCAGCACTGTTCGGCATTCTGTTTAATAATGTAAAAGGCTGGCTGCTTTGTGGGCTGGGCAGCATCTCTGCAGAAGCTCTTGTGATGGTAAACGATTTTCAGCTTCCTTTGGCCCGGCTTTGAGACAGCGTGGGGGCAGGTGGGGCGGGGTCAATGACAGCCCTGGCATGGGAATAGAAAGGACAGAAGAAAAGAGTCTTGGGTTTGGGGGGGATAGGGTCCCAGCAATGTGGCGGCAGCTGGATTAAAGACCCCGACCGCCAGCAGTGAGCCCTGGGAAAGGGCAGAGGCTCCCAGAGCAACGAGGCTGCTACCAATCGTAATTCCTGATGCCAGTGTTAGCCCCAGAGAGGATCCATACCTGAACAGATTTTAGGGGGCACGTAGAGGAAAAATAAGCTTAATAGTTGCTTAGAATGAAACTCCAGTTAATCAAGGCAGGGCAGGGGTGCATAGTGATAGAAAACCCCACTTTCAAGTCAATACTAGGACAGGTGGAATATGAATACAGCAAAACTTGAAGGTGGTTGCAGTTAGCTGAGTTTTGGAAAATGTCGCTCTGATGTCTTGAAGTCATGGGGACATCGGTAAAGCAGGCCAGGCCAGGCTCTGCTGTAGGTAGGGGAACTGAGACAGACAGAGGCTGCTTTCACACTTGGACCCAGGGACTCAGAACTGGCTGCAGCAACATGGAAGGAGATGGGGTAAGCGGGAATGAAGGTGCCAGGAGGGCAGGAAGAACCCCAGAGCAGAAGGCAAGGGTTGCAAGTGACAAAGGAAAATAGAAGGACACCATCCAGGGGCAGCAGCCTTGTGAACTCAGGGAGAGCCCTCTGAACTCCCAGGTGGGCTCTCAGACTAGGACCATTTGGCTTTTCGGTGTGATTGTGGAAGTTCAGAGAACTGGAGAGGCTCAAGTCCCAAAGGCATAGGATGTCTAGACAGATGGCCAAGCAATCGTTCAATATTATGGTGTAGAAAGTGTTCCTGACAACAAAAAGCTATGCCAATCAAAGGGATGTGGTAAGTGGTAACAATTTAGATGTGGGTGAGGGAGAGAGGGTGGTTGAAGGAGGCCTCCCAGGATCCTTGGGTGGAGTGCGAAGCCTGGCACAGACCATGCCAAGGAAGGCAGAAGAGGTCGTTGTGTTCTCACGGCTTCAGCAGTAGTGAGGAGACGGTTCCTCCCAACAGTGCCAGTTAGTAGTCTTGGGGAAGGACTTGGATGGGCTGGCCAGATCACATGCATACCTATGACTGAACAGGCTGATCTCTAGTCCAAAGAAGGAGGAAACAGAGTCTAGGCAAGATGAAAACCACAGATTTTCTGGACTCAGAAATTATAGTGAAGGTTAACTAGAAATGGGAGCTTTGACCAATACAGTCTCAGCAGTGTGTCCACGGAGAAAGAAGATCATTGCATCAGAAGTTCAAGTTAAAATATCACTGAGATCCTTCTCCTACCTCCCCACTGCCAATCTGTCACTTCCTCCCATCCCTCAACTCCACTGTCTAAGGCCAAGGCCTCCATAACTCTCCCCTTGTCTCTTGCTCCTGGCTCCTCACTGCTCTCCCTGCTTCCAGGCCTGCCCTCTTCCAACTGTTGCACACACCATTACCTCCACAGGGATGATCCGTCTCGGCCAGAGGCAGCAGAGTTTGGTGATATAGTTTGGTGATTGAGAGTGTGGGCTTTTGGGCCTCCCAGGTGACACAAGGAGTTAAGTCCCAGCACTATGAAGCTATCAGCAGCCACTGCAACATGAGTTCAAGCCCCAGCCAGGGAGCTACCCACATGGCACAGCAGACCTCTTCTGTCTTGCCCGCTGCTCCCCTCAGAAGTGTATTTCAGTAGTTTGACCTGTTCTGCTCCCCACTATCTCTGGTGAATCCCCTCACAACCCCGGCACCTCTGGCCACACCCCAGCTCTTGTATGCATAAATAAATAAAATAAATCTTTTAAAAAAGGACGGTGGGCTTTTTCTGAGTGTGGATCCTACTCCTAGCACTTTCTAGCTTTGTGACCTGAGCGAGTTGCTTCATGTCCGCTGTCTTCACTTTCCCTCAGCAACTCCATAAGCTTGTTGTAAGGACTGTATGAGTTAGTGTTCTGTAAGGTGCCTAGAACAGGCTTTGACATTTAGTATGTGCCATATAAGTGTTGAGAAAGAGAAGACATTGTCATTCCCCCAAAACAAGCCCCATTAGCTCACCTCCTCCAGGAAGTCTCCCTGCCTGTCCCTCCCTGGCCAGCAAAGGAGCTGGCCTATACCACAGCTCAAATCCTTGTGCAAGCATGTCTCCCTCAGGGCTTAAGGGCTTCCTGATCCATAGTTGGCCCCAGCACAGAACACAGCACCTCACACATAAGCAAGGGCCCAGTCAATGCTGAACGTATGGATGATTCACATTTGAAGCGCTCTTTGCACTTAACACAGTGCTTTTCACATAGTTACCTCAAACTATATCCCACACTTTAGGATGGGTATTCTCACTCCAATTGGTGAGGTGGGGAAGCTGAGGTTCTAAGAAGTAAGGGGGCACCACCATTATGTAGCAGGGCTGGGGCACGAGCCTGGGTGTTCTGCTGTCCAGACAGTGGGAAGAGGGCCCTGGCTTAAGGGTTAGTGGTGTCTAATTTCAATCCCATGTTTTCAGACCTCTGAGCCTCAGTTTCCCCACCTGATTCATGAAGGGGTGTAACTAGAAGACACCTCTGGCAACTTCTAGGTACAGTATTACCTCCCCCTTGCCCTCACTACCACCACTTCCCCATACCTGGAATCAGCCCTTAAGAGCATAAAAGACACCAGGGAGCAGGGACAGGGAGAGGTGACAACTCTGGCTAGGCCCCAGTGGGGTTGAGCCTTATAGGACTCATTAGATCTTAATGAACTACAGTTGAGAGTATGGATTGCCTCTCAAATCATTTCCTCCTAATTCAGTCTTCCAGAGTCAACAGGTCCCTGGCTTCCCTGGGCTTTCTGCCCACCCTCCTAACTAAACAGATTTATGTAAGGGCTGCCAAGCTCAAGGCAAACATGGTGGGAGGAGCAACAGATGCTAAGGTATGAGCCCCTACCTCTGCCTTGCTGCCCCCTTCAACCTGCATTTCCATCTAGTCAGAGCTGACTTCTTCGGCATGCAGGCCACAGGGCCTCCCTCACACCTGGTGTAACACTCTGCTGTCACCTTCAAAATTCTTCATACTTTTTATTTATTTATTTTTTTAATCTAAGTTTTTTTTTTTAAAGATTTTATTTATTTTTATACAAGAACTGGGGTACAGGGCCTCCCCGGTGGCGCTGTGGTTGAGCACAGGCCTGCAAATCTGCCTGCAGCCTCTGCAGTGCCTGTTCGATACTCGGCCACCGGAGAGGGTCCCTAATGGCACGCAGACCTCTCCTGCCAAGTCTGTTGCTCCCCTCAGCAGTGTACTTCGTCAGTCTGCCTGTTCTGCTCCCCGCTCTAGCTCTGGTGAATTCTCTCACCCTCCCATGCTTCTGACTGTACCCAGTGCTTGTATAAATAAATAAATAAATCTTTAAGAAAAAAAAAAGTACCGGGGTACAGGCCAGATGTGCAGGAGGGCGAGAGGCTTCACCAGAGACAGAGCGGGAAACAGAACAGGCAGACTGATGAAATACATTGCTGAGGGGAGCAGCGGGCACTGCAGGAGAGGTCTGTCGCGCCATGTGGAACCCTCGCCAGCGGCTGGGGATTGAACCGGTGCTGCAGAGGCTGCGTGCAGCTTCACAGTGCAGTGCTCAACCACCTGCGCCACCAGGAAGGCCCTCTTCATACCTTTTAAACAAGAGGTCCTATAATTTTTTTTTGCACTGGACCCTGCAAAGCATATAGGATGTTGACTGTGGACTGTGGTCTATGGATAGGGTACTTCCTAGCAAAATGGCAATTCTGGCTTCCCAGGAAGCCCATGGAGTTTGGTTTCTTGGGTTGATGCCCAGAGATGAGGATATACTTGACCAAGTTCACACAGCACAACCAGTCAGTGCTCTCTCATTTTTCTTTCCAGTAGACTGCTCTGAGGAGCTACTGCCGCCATTACTACTTCCATCAATGAAACAGGTTCTTTCTAGTTTCCTTCCCAGATGCTCATACTTGCTCTCTTGTAAGAGAGCTCATTACCTCAAATGGCAGACCATTCTATTGTCAGACGGCTGTACCTCTGGGGAAAGTTCCTTCAGAAAACCATGTCAGAACTTACCTCCTTGGCCTCCCCGGTGGCACAGCGGGTTAAGCACAGTCCTGTGAAGCTGTTCGCAGCCTCTGCAGTGCAGGTTCAATTGCCGGCCGGCCAGGGAGATTGCCACATGGCACGGCAGACCTCTCCTGTCTCGCCCACTGCTCCCCTCAGCAGTGCTTTTGGTCCGTCTGCCTGTTCTGTTCCCTGCTCTGTCTCTGGTGAATCCTCTCACCCTCCTGCACCTCTGGCCTTGTACCCCAGCTATTGTATAAATAAAAATAAATAAATCTTTTTTTTAAAAAAAGAACTTACCTCCTCATATTATTTGTTCCTTTGGTCCTGGTTATTTTCTTGAGGAACACTTAGAATTAAGTGACGCCCTCTTAACACACCCAAATAGTAGGCCAGCAAGGCAGCTTTTCTACAGATAAGAATATATGTGAAATTTGACTACCCTTGGCCCCTGAGCCCCAGGCACCCGAGTTTCCATTGGGGAAGCACAGCAAAGGCCATCACAATTGAGATCATTTACCTGTTGTGCTCCTGGGAGGGAGAACACTCAAGAGTGTGGGCAGCTTATGGTTGATGGTCTGTGTCTTTGGATGTGAGGTCTGGGGCTATGAGGCTTCCCAGATCCCCTGGTTCTCTGTAGAGCTGGTCAGGTCTTACTTCAGAAATAAGTCCATAGGACAATTGTGACAGGGATCTGGGGGGCTTCAGAAGAGGCTATAGGGAAGAAGGGGCATGTTGCTGCTCTTGTATCCTGGCTGAGGGAGGGCCTGTGGCTAAAGTGCCAGCGGAAGGCAGGCAGGGTGGACTTTTGCAAGGATGGCTGACTATGGGCCTGGGCGGTTTCTGGGTTGGTTCCCCACATGCCTCTCTGTTCCTGGGTGCTCAACCCTGGTTGCACATTAGAATCATCCCTAAGCTGTTTGGAAAGACCTGTTCTCGGGCCCCCTGTCCAGACCTGAATTTTCTCAACTTGGGATGTGGCCTATGCATCAACATTTAAAACGGCTCCCTGATGATCCTAACAGGCAGCTGAGGCTGAGGACTGCTCATTTAGAGCAAAGCTTCGCCAACTTCAATGTGAAGACAATTCCCCCTGGTGTCTTGTTCAGATGAAGATGAGGATTCAGCAGGTCTAAGAGTGGGGACGCCTAAGAGTCTGCATTGCTAACGAGCTGCCAGGGGACAGCCATGCTGTGATCCTCAGACAACATTCTGGGGCATCTTTAAGACAAAAATGCCCCACTGAGTGCTCTTAACTCTGGGACCCGGGAGGTGTATGGGGCCTGAAGGCCCAAGGGCGTACTCAATGACCTCCGAGGACACTGTGATGAGCCATCAGTGGACAGGATTCCGAGGCCCAGCTCATCTAGACAAGCCTCAGGCTTGGCCCCGAGACAGCAGTACTGGCTGAGTAAGTGGTTCCCCAGTGACAGGCAGGAAGCCCTGTGACTGAGCTCTTTGGAGCTCAGAATGTGCTTTTAGAAGCCAAATCCCAAGGCTCCCAAGCAACTTGTCCTCTGATCTCAAGAGCCTCGGCATGTGCTGGCCACACCTGCTTCTGAGGATCAGCTGCGAGCACCTCCAGACCCGCCACTGCCTTCAGGAATGAGGCACCATCAGCCTCTTTTGACTCCTCCTCCAAGCTGGCCCCCAAGTAGACCTCGTGGGATGATGGGTGGCAGAGAGCCCAGATGTACCTCTTTGCTCTCTTGGGCTGTCCCTGTTCCCAGGGGCCCAATTAAGCTGCCGCTTTGTCCCTGGGCAGAGGAGGCAGGCGTCATGGCACACTTTCGCTCCACGCTCATCTCTTCATCAGCTTTCGCCAGACAGCCCACATAATGTTGGCATTTCATGCTCAATATTCTTGATGAAAGTGGAACATCAAAACCTCAGCAGGGTGGACACATGGAGACTAAATGAGTCTCTCGCCAAAGAAGCTATCTCCTCTGCACCAGAAATCAACAAAGCTCCTTTCCCAGGCTGACTTGTATTATTATAGTCCTTATTCTTTGTTGCTGTTATTTTCTTTTTTTAAAGATTTATTTTATTTATTTATGCATACAAGAGCTGGGGTGTAGGCCAGAGGTGGGGGGGGCGGGGGATTGAGAGGATTCACCAGAGACAGAGTAGGGAGCAGAACAGGCGGATGTACTGAAATACACTGCTGAGGGGAGCAGCAGGTGAGATAGGAGAGGTCTGCTGCGCCATGTGGGTCACCTCCCTGACTGGCTGGGCATTGAACTTGTGCTGCAGTGGCTGCTGATAGCTTCATAGTGCTGGGACTTAACCCCTTGAGCCACCAGGGAGGCTCTGTTGTTATTTTCTTGCCTTGCATTTCAGTAGGAATAACAAGTTACATCTTGCTTCTACACACATTCGTATACATGCATAGGCTCTTGCTGATAACAGTCTCTCCTCTTGTTATAATAAAGATTGATGTGTTCCATTAGGAGACGCCAGGGCTTTAATCTTCAGGCTGCCTGTTGCTGGCTCACCAATGTGGTTGCCAGGAAGGAATATTTTAGTATCTGCTCACACTCCTGTCTTGCCACTCATCGCTCCAGCAGCAAAACTTGGGTTGTTAACACTCTGGGAAAGGGCTTGCCTCTAATATTGCTTTCTCCATTCACTCTTCTGTGGCCCCAGGGAAAAAAAGCACTTTTCTGTCAGCCCTGGGCTGTTACCACCCACACAGCTCCCAAGGGATCAAGGGAGGAAAATGGGCGCAAGTGGTCACCCATTCATTTGTTCTTAAGTTATTCCGTCATTCTGTTGTCTGATACTTGTCAGACACCTACTACAGGACCGGTGGAAGGCTCATCCTGTGAATGCAGAGCTCTGAGATCACTGACCCCGCCTCCCAGAGCTCCAAGTTGGGGAGGGAAAGGTCCCCCTGCAGTGTGATGTGTGTGATCGCAGGAAGTCGGAGCAGCCATGAGCAATGCAGTGGAGGTAAAGGACATGTTGTCAGCTTCATGGAGGAGGTGTTCTTGAGCCTAGATCTTAAAATTCATATAGGACTAAAATGTCAGAGGCTTCCTCTGAGACCAATCTGAGGTTCTTAGGAAGTGGATGGTGCCGAGGGTAGAGAGATGTCCAGGACCCTCTCCAGCTCAGGTCGGAACCCTCGCCCCACCAGTGATGTGCAGCATGACCTGGCACAGGCCATTGCTCCTTTCTGACCTCCATCTCACCTACCCTGAGACATCAACCCCACCACTCCACAGAGCTAGGGGCACCCATATCCCTCCACCAGGGGTAGCTCCTCCTGAAGGCAGATACCACTGTAGTGTGGGTTGTCTGTGACAATAGCCCAGCCTTCCAGCAGATACAAGCAGGTCCTCGTGCTCAGAGGACTTCGATGCTAAGAGGAAGACCAGAGCGCAAAGACAGCACCCTGACTTCCAAAGGAGTCCAGGCCTACCAGCACTGGGCCCTGGTCAAAAGTGGAAATTCTTCTTCTACACACACACAAAAAAATAATAATTTAAAAAAGGAAGTAGGAGACAAGACGAGTACTTATGGTACCAGACAAAATGGGTAGCATGTTCACATGTGTGGTGGCATGAAATCCCTGAGACAAACTTGTGAGACAAGGCTGATCACACTCATTTCACTAATGAGAGGCCTGAGGTGTGGGGAGGTGTAGACTCGTGGGTTCCCTGAGGTGCAGTGCGTAAGAGCTGGGACTTGAGCTCAGTCTGCCAGGTTTGAAGCTACCTCTATGTCTTATTAGTTGTGGGACCTTGAACAAGTCATCTAACCTCTAGTTTTCTCGACTCTAAAATGGAGATAATAGTATGGACCTCACTGGGGTTGAAATTAGATAATATACGCAACTTGGCTGGCATATGGCAAGTGCACAGGAGTTATTTTACTGATGGCTGAAGTTATAGAGTGTCTATACAGCAGAGCTACAGACTTGAACCTGAGGCTGACTCAAGCCACTGTTCTTTGCCCTCCTTCTGGCCGGCTCACTGGCACTGCCATGCTACATAAGCTTTTTGGACCAGATTGAGCGGAGCAGTGTCATGAGAACTCCTCCTGCCTGGTGAACCTGCTGCAGTTAGGTGTTAGATTTCAATGCATGGAAGTAAACGCTGGAAGGGAGGAGGGGCCAGAGCGCTAGCAGAGCCCATCTGAAGAACTGCACTCCTGGCTGGGATAGAGACTGCTCTGGGAGTTACCATCCAAAATCCATTGTCCGGGGCCTCCCCGGTGGTGCAGCGGTTGAGCGCTGGGTTGCGAAGCTGCCCGCGGCCTCTGCAGCGCTGGTTCGATCCCCGGCTGCTCCCCGGCCACTGGAGGAGGGTCCCACATGGTGCGCAGACCTCTCCTGTCGCCCGCTGCTCCCCTCAGCAGTGTACTTCGGTCCTTCTGCCTGCTCTGCTCCCCACTCTGGCTCTGGTGAATTCTCTCACCCTCCGCGCTTCTGACTGTACCCAGTGCTTGTATAAATAAATAAATAAATAAAAATAAATCTTAAAAAAATATATTTAAAAAAAAACAAAAACAAAATCCATCGTCCCTTTAGTGACAAAGCCTCAATCTTGTCCATGATGGCAATGGTCAACTAAAAGGTTATTTTTTCCAATTTCTCTTATAAGAAGGTGTGACCATGTCTGTAAATTCTCACCGATGAAATATGAAACAAAATGTCATGTGGGACATTTGGAAAGGCTGCGTAAAAGGGAGTTGACTCAGCTAGGAGGTGCGCACTGGCCTTTTTCTGTCATCAAGAATGTTGATGTGATGATTGGAGCTCTGGCAGCCATCTTGACCCCTAATGGAACCTTAAAAATGAAGCAAATGATTGGATATTAGAACAGAAAGATGGAAGGGGCCAAGGCCCTTGACGATTTTCACTGTGGCATCATTGCAGTGCCTACCTCCAGGCTTGTTGCATGTCAGAATCAAAACATCTGTATGTTTAAAAATAAAATAAAATAAACTTCTCTGTATTAAGCCAGATTTGGAGGGAAGGGGGACAGTTCCTTGCTCTGAACACAATTTTTAACTGATTCAGGAAGCTTTCCAAGGAGGGAGTAATTTGCATTGGCACTTAGGATAAGTAATTATTCCAAGCAGAAGAAACACCCTGTCCAAGCATGGCGGTTTGAAATGTGTCACATGTGATCTAGACTCAGCAGGTGTAACTGTGGAGATAGGGTACACACTGCACCCCCAGGGTTCTAAGTACATAGGACTCCTTACAATCACTGCGTTCTCACTCCCTGTGTGGTCACCTGGCCTCCTCTTGAAATACTCTGGAGCAAGTAGCTTTAATTCTTGTTGTCCCCAAGCTCTTCTTTTCTTTTTATGGAATCAAAATCAATGATCAGATTGTCAGGTGTTATGATCTCCATTTCAGAAGAGGAAACTGAGGATTAAGGAGTACTGACCTACCCTAGGTAACACAGTAAAGGCCGAGCTAGGATTTCAATTCAGATTGACCTGAGTCCATCACTCTCTTTCTACTATCGCTCCTCAAACACCAGCAGTCAGCAGAGTTACCAGGAGGGCGGGTTAAAGACCTACCCTACGGTCCTGAATCAGTAGGTCTGTGAGTGGGAACTTGTATTGCTGATGAAGGAATGCTGATGCTGCTGGTCTGCAGGCCTACTTGGGAAACCACTGGGCTGGAGCATTAGCTGGGACACGGGTCTCCCCATGGCAGGTGTGGAGCAGGCACCCTCAGGTTCAAGTTGAGAACAGCTGGGAGCTGGCACAGAGAGAAGGGAAGGCATGCAAGCACAAATGCAGTCATCTCCACGCAGTATTTTGAGTTTCATAGAGTGCTCTTGGAAGTTTCCAAGAGGAAACTTGGAAGAGAAAGGGTGAGGTAAGTCCCAGGGCCAAGAAGAGACTTTTCAGTGAGCAGGCCGCCCCATCCTCCTTAGCAAAAATAAAGTAACTTAAGAGTTTGGCGGAGTTCTACAGAGTCTCTTTATGGGAAAGTGGGAGACTCAGGACAGGCCAGCAAGGTCACCCTAGCTTCCACCCTTCGGAGTATCACATAAAAGCCCTGGACAGTGTCACAGTCAGGTCCTTCTTCCTCCTCCAGGGACTCCTTTCCCCAAGGCAGCCGGCCACAGGCAGCATGCAGTGAGGAGCCTGACACTCCATCCCCATCACTTGCTGTGGTCTTTCTCTGCACCAGTTTACTCATCTGATAAATGCAAACTAGGAGTCCTTGCCATTGCCCCTACCTCCTATGATGGTCCAAGAAGCTTCTAAGGGACAAGATGCATGATGTGAGCATGCTATGAATCTCAAAGTGTAACAGGGTGGTCCCCAGGAAAGGGGGGGGTTCCAGGTTCCCTGCCCCACCCAAATGGAGGGTGGAGCTGAGCAGGGAGAGAAGAGGCTGCAGAGGAGACTGAGGAAGGAAGAAAGCAGGATGGAGCCAGAGGAGACCTGGAGGAAGCACATGGGGTCTAGAGACACGTGAAGAAACTGTGCTTGCCTTTTGGTCATGGACTGGGTGACACAGATGTGGGTGAGTGACCCGTGGGGAGGTGACAATGGCGGTTTTTATCTTGATTTTGATTTTGCTCTTTTCCTTCCGGGCTTGTCTGGTTGTTTCTGACCCTTTTCTGTGGGTCCCCACTGGAAGATGCTTCAGACCTGTGGCAGGCTTTGGGGCCTTGTTCTGGGCCAATCCTGCTTGGGTGGGCTTTTACCCATGAGGGGACAGGTAAGTTTGGATGCTTGATTTAGAAACTAGACTCTTTGCCTTACCTGTTTTGTTTCTTAGATGTATTAAAGTTCCTTCCCATTAAAGTCTCATATGATTTGTGTTGATGTGGCGGATGGCAAAACCCATTTAGAATAGGCAGGTTTGCAGGGTTTGGGCTGCCCCTCTCCCTGCCCTGTAACAAAAGGACTGTGTGGAGGTGGAGGCGACTGCATCTGTGCTTTAAAACCTCCATTCAGTTCTCACCTGCTGACCTGGATGGGGCTGACTCATCAGCAGCCACCCCCTTCTTGGTGCTGATAAGCTTCCAACTTAAACCCTGACTTACCTGGACACCTGCCATTCTCCTCTGGAAATCCCATCAAGGCACTGTGTCTTGCAAAGGGGTGCTTTGTGTGTAGCTCTGGAACTTTGAGCCCTCTTATCTACTGTCTGCCAGGCAAGGATGGGTGGCACATGAGCCAAGCCTATCCCGGCAAGAATGCTGAGAATTCCAAATTGGCTAGCCTCCAGCAGGTTCCAGCTGAATTGCAAACAGACACTACCCTTAGTCCCTGGGCTGAATTTCTTTGGCTCCTTGGCTCCCAGCCTCCAGAAGAACTAACACTGACCCACTGGGAGGAGAGACGGGATGGAGAACATTTTCGTAGGCCAGGAATTGATCGGAATCTCACTGCAAAGCCCCAGCCAGATGTGAGAGATTCCATAAGCCCCAAACTGAACTGAAGACGGCGGCGTAAATACTTTCCTACACATTCATGCAAGGAGGTTTTGTTTTTGTGTCTTAATAGTGTTCCCTGTTGACTTCTCAGCGTTTAGGCTGTAAATTCCTAGAGGGCAGGGAATAGATTTGTAGGAATGAGGAACTGAAAATATACTATGATGGGGATGACAGTGATGAGGATTATAGTGTTGGGGTTGACACTGATGGGCACAGTATATGGAGATAGGAAGAGAGGAAGGAGGGAGAGGAGGAGGAGGGGGAAGAGAACAAAGAGGAGAGGGGAAGGGAACAGGAGGAGGAAGAGCAGTAGAAGTAGGAGAAGTGGTGGGAGAAGGGAGTGGAAATGAAGGCAAAAATGTTGGCTATGGAGTTGAGGGAGGTAGCACTGAGCCCACTGCAGATGGGAACAGTGAGAAGGTGCTCAAAGTTGGTTGTGATCTGGGTTGTCCATCCCCCTCTGAAGGCAAGTTCTCTTCTCTCTCTGTAAATGTCTATTTCCCCTTCTAGAACCT
This sequence comes from Talpa occidentalis, assembly GCF_014898055.3. Taxonomy (NCBI): domain Eukaryota; kingdom Metazoa; phylum Chordata; class Mammalia; order Eulipotyphla; family Talpidae; genus Talpa; species Talpa occidentalis. The sequence continues at coordinate 47,875,255 of NW_023601543.1, forward strand.
CCTTTGAGGCAAGGCCTGTGCCTCTCTCACCTTGGCGTGCTAGTGCTGAGCCTACTGTTGACACTCAGTAGGTGCCAACGAGTGCTTGCTAATGAACATGAACGGAGGTGTGTGTGTCGGGAAGGCAAGGATGGTTATGTTAGGGGGAAAAGGCAGTCCCAAAGCAAATTCCATACAGGCTTTGTGGACTCCACCCCCACCCCAGGTCAAAGCCAAAGACACTGGGAACTCCAAATCCCATCACCACCAAAGGGAAGGTGGCTGGGACCTGAGGGTGGGGTTAAGCAGCCAGGTGGATACAAAAGGCAGACACGTGGGCTTTGGGGGCTCTCTCCATTTTGGGGCCCTCGGCCAGCTCGCGGCGTCCGTCTAGCTCTGAGAGTGACTTTGGGGTTTCCAGGTCGTCGGATCGGGTAGGACGCATTAAAGACTTTATTTCCCTATTTTCTCCCTGAGTTGTACATTTTCCTTATTTCTTTTTCTCTTGTAAATAAACCTTTTATTAACCCTTTTGCGTGTGTCTGTAGTAGAGTATTCATAAGTCCCTTTAAAGCGCGCGGGTGAGGACCCACAGCCAGGAACCCATTTAATATCGGGGTTGCTCTATAACAGTTATGGCGACCGGGAAGAAGCAGTCAAGTTGGGACACTCACTTGTGGGCAGAGGCTCCATAAAATGCATGTCCATACTCTCAGAGATCAGAGATGGCACTGTCTCCAGGAGGTGCAGCAGACAGAGCTCTGACCAGTGATGGATACAGAATGATGACAAGGGCTTCCTGGAGGCCAGCTGGTCCCAGTAGGGCCTGGCCAAACAGCAACAGCAACAGATTTGGGAATTTGTTGATTTGCTGAGCCTGCCTACTGGGTGTAGTCTGTTTTCCCATAATCATCGTTTGTCTGGCTAAACAAAAGAGGTGAGAGGGGCAACTGGGCAGGTGGGACATAGCTTGATAGGACTGAGGAAGAGAAGAGAAAGTTCCCACACTGCTTCCAATCCCAGCTGCCCCATTCCAGGCCTCCCTAGCTCAGACTCTCTCCCCTGTAGTCCGCAGGGTGACCCCACAAGCTGCCAAGAATCATCTGGTCCCCACCTCCATCCAGGCTGGCTCACATGCCTCCCCACACACCTCTTTCCCTCAGAAGCTTCCAGGCTTTTGATAAATGCTGGCCTGGTTCAGCCAGGGGGGAAGGCAGGCTGCTCCTGGTAGGAGCCTGTAGACATTTGACACTCCCAAGAATGATGGCCCAGCAAGGGAGCAGTGTGGGGGTGGGGGCTGCAGCCCAATTCCCCACAGAACAAAAAGTGATTTCTCTCTCCCTTGCACCAGCTGCTGAGTCCCCAGCCCTGGCTTGATCATTTTTCAAATTGCAATAAATTAACATTTTCTGGAGCAGGAAAACCACACAGAGAGGCCTAATTACCAAACTTGGGGATGGCCTCAAGCCCCTCTGGGCCAGCTTCTCTTCCACCACCCCCTACTCTTGCTGGGGACTGGAAAGTACTGAGCCCCAAGGAACAGCTTCTTCCATTTCACTCACACCTTTCCTGGGGCTGACTAGGGCCCCCCCCCCCCCACAGCCCGTCTGTCACCTCCTCTCTGCTGACATTCCCTCCTTCCTCTCTCCCACCGCAGGGAATGTGGTGCAGGCTTGTTTATTCCCATTTGGCAGAAGGAGAGCCAAGGACCTGGGAAAAGGAGGGGGTGGGGGAGAAAGGGTGGAATGAGGAGCACAAGGCCCACGCCTGCTGTGGGGACCCCGAGGCAGAAGTTAGAAGTCCTGACATTCCAGTTTCCCTAACCTAAAATCAATTTCTTTTCACCGAGTTGTAAAATGTGTAGACAGGATGAGGAAAGCCACAGGCTCTCTGGGTAACTCTCCTGTCTTGGTAAGGTGGGGGCTCCTGAGTCTAAAGCTCCAAGGAAAGACATTCCAAGAATTAACTTTGTTTTCTGGCAGTTTCCTCTGATATTGAAAACTCCTCCTTGTCGAAATACACAAATGTTTACTTATTCCTAAGGGCGTATTTGACATTTGCTGAGTGCTTACTATGTGTCAAGCAGCACTCTGAGTGTTTTCCATGCGTCACCTGTCTTTGTGACAGGCTTTCCAAAGGTCATAGGTCAGAAGTAGCAGGACTAGTATCCAGCCACCCAAGCTGAAAGAAACTGCCCTCCTCAGAATCCAACAGTGTTCCAACTGATCATCTCTTATGGCACTAGCTACTTTCTCCCTGGAATTATAATTGTCTCGGCACAGATCTTAAATGCTTCTAGACCAGGGACTCTCGGAGGGAGGAGCTGTGTCAGATTCCTGTGTATCTCCTAGTTCCTTGGTTCAGATTTCTCAGAAATATAATATCTATTTCACATCCTGCACCGGGGCAGTAGCTTGGTGTCTTGGGAAGAACATGGCTTTGGAGGCAGAGACACCTGAGTTGTTCAGAGTCCTTGAGCAAGTTAAATTCCCATTCTGAGACTTGATTTTCTTCAGCTTTTGTAGGATTAAAACTGTATTCACTATATTAATTGGGGTTACAGCAAATATTAAATACAACCCCCTTGAAATATGTGTCACATGGATGATGTCCAACTAGTGTTTGCTCATCACTCCCCATTTGAAAGACACTGATGCATGCATGAATGAGGAATGACTGGTGGCTGCACCTTCTGGATGGCTGTAGCCTGAGGCACTGGATCTTCTCTGGCCTGAAGGCACTCTCCTCAGGCAGACCCACCCAGCAGCCCACACCCACACTCCACCGCTCTGTTCCCAGCCACCCCGGGTCCATAGTTTACATGCTGGAATTCCCAGAAGCTGAGACTTCCAAACAAACCTCCTAAGTTTGGATTTATCAGCCATGCCATTAAAACAGTCATTTTCAGCTGCCTGATGTTCCCAACTTCTGCTCTAATCCAGCGGGTAAATATTTATGGAGCCTGACACCACTCCTAGGCCACTTGCTCTGCTGCCATTCATTTCCCTTGCAGCTCCACTGCTTTGATATTTCTAGGAGCAGGGGAGGATGGAGGTGTGTGTGTGTGTGTGTGTGTGTGTGTGTGTGTGTGTGTGCACGCGCGTGCACGTGCACACTTGCCTGCCGGGTGTGTGTCAGGGGTGGAAAGTCTAAGCCTTCCTTATGGTGAGTTCCTGGGCAGGAAGAGACAGAAAACAGATTAGGCCGTGATGCTTCCTTCTGTACAGATGTCCCCACTGTGGGGCAGCAGGTTCTGGTCATTGCAGCATGCCCAGACCCTCAGGCATCCCCGTCTTTAGTCCTCCACCCCCTCCACCTTGCCAAACACACACAAGCTGTCTTGCTGTGTACAGACATCAGAGAAGTGGACAGACTTGGCTGGCTTCAACTTGGCCTTTTGCTAGGTGGGCGGCCCACTCTGTCTCCTCATCTGTGAAATGCAGTGTAGTAGCTGGCTTGTGGTGAGAGAACCAAGAACAGTACCTGGCTCCTGGTAGGTGCCTCTGTAAATAATGCTTTAGAGACCAGGTAAGAAGTATACCCCACTCCCACCGAAACCCCAGCCACACTGAATTTGTGTCACACCTCGTATCTTTCCTCATGAATAATCTCAATCTCTCTCTCTCTCTCTCTCTCTCTCTCTCTTTCTCTCTCTCTCTCTCTCTCTCTCTCACACACACACACACACACACACACACACACGTGCATAGTGAATGAAGTCTGAATCACATTCATCTCTACATTCTCAGCATTCAGCACAGAGCCCCACAAGGTATGCAATGAATCTTCATTGTGGGAGTGAATATTTGTTTCATATTTATGGATTGGGTGGAAGAAGGAAGGAAAAAAGGATGAGTTTTAGCTCAAACTATCCAACACATCACTTTATCCCCCCTCACAGGGGAGAACAATAGGAAGAGGGAAAGGACCCAATATTTATTGACTGCTCACGTGTGAGCAGGGGCCTGTTCATCTTGTTCCCACTTCACCCCAGAATTTAGAATGGTGTCATGATGTTTAATGAGCTTCTACTGTGTGCTGAGCAGCAAATTTTTTACATGTATTAATTCACTTTATCCTTACAACAGTCCTGTGAGGCAGGTGCCCCACTTTAGAGAAGAGGTAACTGGAACTCAGGTGAAATCACTTGACCAGGGTCACACAAATAATAGGTAGAATTGGGTTTTGAACCCAGGCAGTCTGGCTCGGAGCCTGCACAATAACTACACCATTCTACCTCTTTAGGCTATGGAAGGAATGTTGACTGAATAAATGATGCACGCATGCCTACCCTGTGTATTATTTTATTGACTCCTGACAGGAGGGGAGATGCAACTTTCTTCATTGTTCAGTTGAAGAAACAAGCTCAGATACAGGAAATAAATTGCCCCGGGTCACATGGCTAGGAAGCAGCAAAGTTAGGACTTTCTTTCCATTCCCCCACCTTTCCTTTGGTGTCCTACCCCGGAGAAGTTCCCCTTATTTATCATTCAGTTCATAGAAGGGAGTGTGACTTCCAAACTCAGCTCCAGCACTCTGAGAGGTCAGGCTGGATGTGATCGGCCTGGATATCATCTACTCCGCCCCATCAGGTTGAAGATGGGAAGCTAGGCCAGAGGCAAGAGCACTTCATCCAAGGCCACATAGCAACCAAGTCAGCACACTTGAGCCCACACAGTGCTCTGCTTCCTTCCCTACCTCTCTCTGGTCTCTGCAGACCACCCAGGGGCCATGGCCCCACTGCAGGGCCACAGACATATTGCCCCAGGACACGTACTTTTGTGAGCTGGAAACTGAAAGGGGTGTAATGAGGAGGAAAAAGTCCAGTAGGAAGAAAATGGGATGCTTCGGGAAAAGAATTACAAACATATTGAGCTGCAACAGGGCCCTTGTTATTAGTAATTGTATTTCAAGGATGCCTGAGATAATAGTGGTGATGATGTTGACCACCATAAAGGGGGAAGAGGAACTGAGAGCACAGTGCACTGTCATCAAGTCTATCAGCCCCTCATGTCCCCTCTCTAACCAGGATTTCCTGGGCCTAATCTCTAGAAAGGCAAGTCTGAGAGGGCCACTGAGGATGGCCATGTGGGCTGAGCACAGGAGAACAGTGAGTGCTGAAATTTGGTCCTGCTCCTGCACCAGGCCCCATGACCAGCCCCAGGGATAGGTCATTGCTGGGTGAAAGTGTGGTTTTGTAAATTGCACAAAGACTCCAAGTGGGTTAACACTGGCGTGGGCATGCCTAGGATTGGAACAACTCATCTCTTTCCAGAAAGTGCCAGCATCCAGACACCAGACTTCCCTCCTCTGCCTTCTCTTTGGAGCCAAACAGCTGTGACCTTGAATCTGACTCCCATTTTGACTCCCTTGTGGTTTAGCTCTCTGAGCCTCAGTTTCCTCATCTGGAAAACTGGGCAGTGTTAGGAGGCAGAAAAATGACATAGAGCAGTGTCTGGCACAGTGTAGGTGATAAAATTAAATGAATTCCCTCTGCTGTGGCTCTCCCTCTTCTCCTCCCCCTTCCCCGCCCCAGGCTAAATCTTTGTTCTGCTTTTGTTTGGGGCCCAAGCCTCATCTTTGTTGAACACCCCCCCACACACACTACCACTCTGGTTCCCCAGACAGCAGGGATTAGAAAAGAAAAATTGGCTGCAGAACCTCCAGAGATCCACAGGAACCCTCAGGCGGATGCCCCTGAGCATTTGTGACCAAGATCTAAATGTTTGCACCAGCAATGCCCGGCTTGGCTGTTTGGGAAGCTGCCTTTGGGAAGTAAGGAAACTTCAAGATCCCTGAGCCTACCCCCCTCCCCCACCCAAGGTTGCTGAGAGGCTGGGGTGATGGATGGGGCCCTGCCTTCCCCTCACTACTTCTTTGATGAGAAGAAAGAAAAGTCCACCTGAGTCTCAAATCAAAACCAGGTGAATCGCCTCTAAGTCAGGCCGGGCCCTCTCTGGGGCCTTTGGGAAGGTTGGGGGCTGAAGGAAGAGAGGGGGAATGTGATAAATTACACTGTCAGGCAGGGGTGCTACCCTCCAGCTGTGGTGGGACACAGCCGTCCCAGGTCTGCCTCATACCTTGGGATGGGGTGTGCCCATCACAGGAGGTGGGAGCAGGCAACCATCCCTAGGACCCCAGTCCTGGCTTACCAAGCACACCCCCCTCCCTCTACCAGCTGCCTGATGCCCAACCAGGGTGGTGACACCTTGAGATACCTCATCTACAGCCTCACAGCCCCAGCATGCTCACAATTTGAGGAGGCAAGAGCCTCGAGGTCCAGCCTCAGCTTGCTGCTCCCTTGTTGCCTATACCTGGATAAGCCTCTGCCCCTGTTTGGACCTCGACTTCCTCACTCATGCCACGGGGGCTAGATTCCTCTGAAAGCCTGGATTTGGAAGGTGCCCATGGCCTCAGGGGCTGTAGCTTAGGGTTCAAATTTGAGGTGGGGTGAGGCTATGTGTTTGTGTTTGACCAACCTCTACCCCGCATCCTTTGCACCACTCACATCCTACATACAATCCCTTGCCCCCAGAGGTGCCCAAGGCAGTGAACAAGGATGCCAATCAGACTCCCCACATGCTGATACATGCTGCACCCAGCCCCAGTCCCTCTCCTGGGCAACAGCCCCTGTCTGTCTCACCAAGGGTCCCCGGCATTCTAAAGAGGGATGTTGAGAACAGAGGGCAAATCTGGGAAAAGCAGCACTTGGCTCTCCTGGGATTGACAGTCACTGCTGAGAAATAAGACAATATAACAAGAGCTGTAGCTAGCCCTCCATTGTCTTCAGGGGCAACTGAAGCCCAGGGAGAGAGAGAAGAGGACAGGAAGGCCACACAGCAGTCAGGGCTAGAGCTGAGACCAGGCCCCCAATCCTCAACCCCAGGACCCCAGGCTGTTCTTGCTTATGAGAACTGAAGAGAGTGTCTGACCCAGAGCCTCCTCCACTCCTTATTCCTGCAGCTCCGACTTCCCCACCTGATTCCCTGTCTCTGCCCGCAAGGGCAGGGCACTGGCCTTGCCCACTGGATGCCAACTTGCCACTTGGCCAGCCTGACAGGCCACTGCAGAGCAAGGGCAGAAGGGAGAGAAGAGAGGAAGCAGAGGAGAAGGAAGAGAGGAGAGGGGAAGCCAGGAGAAAGAGGGGGAGGAGAAGGGGTGAAAGCTGATAAGGGAGAAAGGAGAGGGAAGACCCAAGAGACTGGAACAAGGGCTCTGACGGGAAGGGAGAAGCAGAGCCAGGAGGAGAATGGAGGGCAGGCAGGTAGGAAAGAGACACCCCCCATAAAGAGACAAGCCCAAGCCGAAGAGAGCAGCTGGAGACTGGGTCAGCAGAGGGGCAGAAAGAGGGTTGTGGCCCTGGGATCTCCCCTCCCAAGTTTCATGGAGCTCCCCCTGGGGCAGTGGGGGCGAATTGAAAATGAAACACCTCATCCTCGGGCCTGGGGATGTGACCCTCGGCATAAGAGGATTAAGGAGGCTTCCAAGAGGAAATGGGAGGGTGCCAGGAGTTGGGGAGCCGAATACAAACTCCGGCTGCCTCCCCCCCCCCCCCCCCCCCCCCCGCTGGGATAAAGCGCTCCTCCCAACTCAAGGACGTCATGGAGCGCCTGCACCCTCTTGTGGCCAAGGAATTCAGCTCGTCTCGGCAGCAGGGGCAAATGTCTGGAAAATCGGGTGCGAGCGGTGCAGCGTTGCTGAAGGGACAGGTTCCCAGGAGAAACCAAGGAGTGGCCAGTGACTCTGCTATAGACCTTCAAGCATCAGTAAAGAGCAAAACCGTAAGCCTGGTTTCCCCTCAGCCTCTCCTATCCCTTCAAGTGTAGGTCACAGGGGTGGGCGTGAGGTTCCAAGACAGGAAAAAAGTAGGACATAGTTATGCTTTAGACTGTCCCCCCACCTCTACTGACACAGTTTCAGGTTCTACTCTGCTGGCCTTTGCCTTTCATCTGGGTCTCTGGGTGCCTCCCACTTCACTCTCAAGGGCATGCTTCTCTAAGACGTTATGTGGTGGTATTGGTGAGTGTTAGGGGGTGATCTTCTGCCTGGTGAGAGATAGGTGCTGACCCTGAGGCCCAGCAGGGAGCTAAGCTGGAAAAGACAGTCCCCTGGAAGAGTCAGGAACCTTAGGTCCTGACTTGCCTCCATGGCTGTCTTGCTGTGCAATTCTGAGCATATCCTTGCCCTCTCAGGACCTTAGGTATTCTTTCTGGAACCAAAAGGACTGAACGTCAATGACTTCTAAGGGCCTCTCTGACTGTAACCCTCTGAAACTATGATTGCTAAAGAAAGCACTTGAAAGAGAAACTAGTCCAAGATGAGAGAGAGTTAATGCTCCATTGGGAGGTTTTGGCTCCTTTAGTGCCCGCAGAAATACCCCTGGCAAGACATGCACAGAGAGTTCTGTGGGGGTCAAAGTGAGGCCTGCTCAGTGGGACTGGGGTGATTCTCTCCCGTGAGGACCCCAGGGCAAAGGCAGCCTGTCCTCAGCCTCCCCCCTGCCCCGCTATGGCGGGTGTACAGCACTCCTTTTGTGTCCATTCAGAGCCCACGGCCCAGGGTGTGTGGAAAACGCAAGATCAGCTAAATCTCACCAGTGAGCCCAGCCCAAGGCAGGAGTCTTAGCCTGGAAATGGAGAAACCTGAGCCTGGCTCAGCTCCTTTAGAGAGGAGGGGAGGGAGGGAACATAGGGAGGTGAAGGGCACCTCCAGGAGGCCTGCTGGATCAGGCAGCAGAGACTTCACCCAGCACAAGAAAGTCATGAAGGAGAGAGAACAGAGCCCTGGCCGGGGTGGTGGAGCCAGGGTCACCCGCCTGGAGAAAGGCACCAAAAACCAAAAAGAAGGTTTTGTTTTCAGAGTCAGTTTGGGCTTGAATGTGTCTGCTGACCATTCTGCACCTCAGTGACCTCATCTGTAAAATAGGACTCACCTTGTAGAGTTGTTGTGTGGTTTAAATGAGTTGATATTTGTAAAAAAGCACTTTCCTTAGGGAGTGTGCCTTTTTCTTTCTATTTTTAATCCCCAGAGACTCCTATCCCAGCTTGCCATCCCAGGGAATTCTGAACTATTCTAACTGGCAAGACCTTTATTCTAAGGCTAAAATGAGGTTCACATTCTACTCTGTGCCCTCCTTGCCCTCCTGATCATGATGCAAATGGGTATACACTTTAATTCAGAGAGGGGAAGAGAACTGCCTAAGTTCACATAGTCAATTGTGGCTCAGCTCAGATCCTTCATCGCCAGCCCTGGCCCTGAAGCTCATCAGACTGAGTGCTCCATGCAGGACTACAGCCTTGGGAGTTGCGCTGAGCAGCCTCACCTTTGGCTTGCTAGAGTTGCTGTCTGGCTATCAGTTTACCTCCTCACTCCTGCATCCCTTGGAGCCAGAGAGGTTTTCTAATTGGAAGGAAGCTTATAGACCACTGGGTCCCCCAGCCTGCCTTCCAGCTGCCATCATCTGTCTCTGTATCTTCTGACCCCTCCCCCAAGCTCCGGACACTGACTATGCTTCACCTTGTTTAACAGCAAATAACCTAGACCCAACCTGCCTGGCCTCTTGGGGACTGGGGTTGAAAAGCTTGCTTAACTTGGCAATTGACATGGAACAAGGCAACTAGGGCACAGAATCATTGGTCCCACGCAGCTCAGTGGCCAGCTGACTCCCCTTAGCTGACTGTTGGCCTTTCCCAGTTCCCCAGCTCCTCCTTGGAGTGATCAGCCCGGGAGGGGGAAGGGTTTGGAACTCAGGTAGGACTCCAGGTCCCTGAGAAAGGAGACTGAAGGTCACCACCATAAGGACCTGGGGACCTGCAGGTGCCCTCTTGCCCTCACTCCCACAGCCCAGCTTGGGCTGGACTATTCCCTAGTGCCTGGGATAGACCTGTTTCCAGTGATTCACGTCTCTGCATTCCCACCTCGCCCCTGGGAGCCAGCTCTGCACTCTTAATAGATCTTACGGTTAAGAAGTTTTTTCCTGCTACTCAGTGTTAGTGCTTAAAGTGCAGTTACATTCTGAAAATTGACCATAAAATGACACCATGGGGTCTACATTTATCTTCCAGCCCCAATTCCAGATCAGCTTGATTCAGTTTTCAGGTTGAAAAATGACTTTGGGGAGCTTCAAACTCCATCTGAGTCCAAATCTGCCTCGGTGCTTCCCTCTCAGTGACAACTCCCTCTTCCAAGCTAGGGAAGAGGCATGTCATTGGGCTGCTGAGGTGGCCAGCGAGGACCAGTGAGGCCCTGTTTCCTGTCAGTGCATCAGTGTGTGTGTGTGTGTGTGTGTGTGTGTGTGTGTCATGGGGGGCAACCATCATAGCATGAAGGACTAGACCCAAATGTATACAGAAGGGGGACCAGCCTACCTGACTGACACCTTCAATGGGCCCCCATCCTGTGATGGACACTGGAATGAGTACTCCCGTCTCCCTGGCTGAACAAGGGATAAGACTGAGAGAAGGAGCCTCCTCAGTCCAGAATTCTCTGCAGCACCTCTGAAAGACAGGCCCAGAAAGGGAGAGATACTGGAGGCCTCCAGAGGCCTTCTTGCTGAGTCCTCTGCCTCCAGACAAGGGTGGTTGTCCATTACATCCCCCGCTGCTGCTCAGTCAGCTTCAGCAATCCTCTCACCATAGGTGTGTCACTCCTCAATTGTGTGCTCAGGGAAAGGGTAAGGCACTGGTCAGTTTAGGGCTACAAGGACTGGCCTCAGACTCTCCCTGGTGCAGAGGTCACCCCCGTTGAAAATTATAATAAGGAGCCTTCTGACAGTTGGAATGGAGCTGAGTGCCCAGAGCTGAGTGCTGTGGGCCACCCCCTTGGTTCTTGGATACCTGTGCCCCAGCTTAGGTCAATAGCTGCAGGAGGAGCCTCTCTACTTTCCCCTCCTGTTTACTCTAACAAGCTTGGTTATCTGGTTCCCAAGTCCACAGCAAATTAGAAGCAGTAAATCAAAAGGAGGGCAGAGGGGCTGCTGGAAGCAAGCACACTAAAAGTGTCAAGAAGTGAGAGCTGATGACTTAACAGCAGGGGAGTAGGCAGCAAAACTAGTAAAACCCAAAACAACCCCAACCAGGTACAAAAGCTCAAAGAACTCAAACAAGCTCTGGGCATTTCTTGCAAGCAAGGGAGCAAAGGAGATCGCCATGGCATGGTGCTAATAATAATGGGGGGGGGGGGCTCGTGATTATGTCCCCAAAGCTTCAGAAAGAGCTCCAGCATGCTCTGTGGAAGGAGGCAGAGAGGACCAAGAATGTTTCCAGAACCTTCTACTGAAAATGAGTAATCTGGTTTTTTTTTTTAATTTTTTTTTTAAAGATTTATTTTTTATTTATTTATACAAGCACTGAGCACAGTCAGAAGCACGGGAGGGTGAGAGAATTCACCAGAGCCAGAGGGGAGAGCAGAGCAGTCAGACTGACGAAATACACTGCTGAGGGGAGCAGCGGGCGGCAGGAGAGGTCTGCGCACCATGTGGGATACTCCTCCAGTGGCCGGGGAGCAGCCGGGGATCGAACCGGCACTGCAGAGGCCGCAGGCAGCTTCGCAACCCAGCGCTCAACCGCTGCGCCACCGGGGAGGCCCAGTAATCTGTTTTTTTTGTGAGTGTGCACTCACAGGAATAAAACCTCAGCTCTCAGGTGGATCCTCAAGTCCCGAATGCCTCATTCCTCAAGCACCACAGAGCTGAAGTTGGCCACACTCCTCATCCCGCCAAGAATCAATATTCTATGGGACTGTGCCTGTTGGCTTGGAAGCCAGTCCTAAATCCAGGGGGCCCTCAGCAAGTCGCTTGGCTCACCAGACCTCAGCTGTTTTCTCTGTGAAATGTTGACAATAATGGCGGCCTTGGGCCTCCCCGGTGGTGCAACGGTTGAGCACCGCGCTGCGAAGCCATCCACAGCCTCTGCAGCGCCGGTTCGATTCCCCTCCAGCCAGGGATAACCCCACATGGCGCAGCAGACCTCTCCTGCCTCGCTCGCTGCTCCCCTCAGCAGTGTCTTTGGTCCGTCTACCTGCTCTGCTCCCCGCTCTGTCTCTGGTGAATTCTCTCACCCTCCCGCGCTTCTGACCTGTACCCCAGTTCTTGTATAAAATGAATAAATAAATCTTTAAAAAAAATAATGACAGCCTTGCTGGGTTGTGGGGGTTGAACCACATGACCAGTCCCAGTGTATGGCCGGGGCTCACTCTGTTTCCTCTTCCTTTGAGAAGGTCTGTTCCCAGAGGCCTGAGAATGGCAGCCCAGCTGGTCTGTATGTTATCCCTTGTGGAAGGAGCCCAAGGGGCAGCCCACAGGGGCTTCTGATCTCAGCCTTTGTGGAAACCCAGGGGTGCTGCTGGCAATGGGCAGGGCTGGTATGTACCAAGTGTTGCGAGGAGGAGGAGTCAGGGTTACAGGAGCAAGGGCTTAGGAGTCAACGCAAGTGCACTTTCTCTTCTTCCTCTTCCTCTGGTCACCATAACCTTCTCCTATTAGAGCAGCTCCCCCAAACTTGTGAGGGACCAGCCAAGAACACCTTGTCCTTAAGCAGGGAATGGTGATTAGGGGCCCACCTCCTCAGGGTCAGGTGCTAACACATGTCATGGGAAAAGCACCTCTGGTGCATATAAGGCTGGTTGGTGGCGACTTGGACCAGACATAACCAGTATCTGCAGGCAGGCAGTTGTATACCTGTCACCTGCTGGCCTGGCTACTCAGATTCCAGGGACACATGAGTCCAGGTCCCTCTGCTCAGAGTCCACCTTCAGACTTCCCCTGTCTTCACCTTCTCTGAAGAGCATCCTCCCATCCACACCATTTGGGTGGGGACAGCAAAGGACAGGAAATCTGCTTAGGGAGCCAGAGGGGCTGGGAGAGGCCTGGATGGGTCTCATTCAGCCAGGCAACAGAAGCCACTCTAGAGGGGCCATGGAAAGGGCACTAGGTTTGCAGTTGAGCTGGCCTGGTTTCAAACCCAGACAAGTGCCACCTTCAGTGTTTTAGTTCTCCCAAGGAGCATAGGCATTGGTGACAGACCTGCTTTCAAATCCCAATCTTACCTCTTCTTCCATGATGAGGTCACATGCATCTCATAAGTCTCTGTGTCCTCTTGCACTTCACAGAATTCTTGAAAAGACTGTGTGAAGAAAATAACTTAGTGTGTTTTCTGGCCTATGATACAAACTCAATAAATGAATATCAACTGTCACTCTGAGTGCCAGACACTGCTTTGTCCATTTCTTCTCCTGGCATCCCTATGAGCTAGGATTCTGGTTGTCCTCAATTAAACGTGCAGACACGGGCTCTGTAGGTTGAAGTGATTTTCCCTATGTCCCCAGCTCGGAAGCAGCAGCTGAATCCAAAGTCGGAGCTTTTACCAACTATGCCAAAAATGCAAATCAATTAGGGAAATGGGTACAAAAGTGTCGCGGTGTGCCAGATTGCTGGACTCACGTGAGGCCTGGTCCCACAAGAGGCCTGGTTGTGGTTATTATTCATGAATGCTTTTAGCAGCTAGTCCCTGCACACACCCTGGACTGGAGGCTGTTGAAGGAGCCCTAGGTCCTGAGGATCCGAGAATGCCCCAGGTGCCAGGCAGCAGTCTGGTTCTCCCACCCAGCCTTCTGCTTGCTGGGTTTCTGGTGACCCATGTTCTTCTTGGCTGGGCCTTTGTGTGTGGACGCTGCTCTACCAGCACCCACCCTCTGGGACTCAAGCCTGTGGAAGGTGGCTCAGCACCCCACAGCTGCCAGAAAGGGGACATCAAAGGCACAGCACGTGGGTAAGGTGGCTCCTTGTTTTGTTTTTACAGCTTGTGGGGTTTGTGGTGCTCATGCAAGCACACAAGCATGCATGCACACAAGGGAGAGGAGACAGCGACTTGGGCAAGCAGGAGGGACAAGGAGCTAGTGGGCTGAGGGAGGCTGGAAGGAGCTCTGGAGTAGGGGGGTGACAAGAAAATATGGCAAAGGCTCAGAGGGAAGAGGACAGGAAAGAGGTGATATTGGGGGACAGCAAGGAGGGCATGCTCCCTGTTATGCTGCTTCTGGAGGAAGGCCCTGGCAAGGCTGGATGCTTAGCACGTGGCTGCCAGAAGGTTGTGGGCCACCATCATGGCTATTTCATTTATTCATGCATGCATGCATGCATGCATGCATTAATCCATCAGCCCAACAATTATCCATAGAACCGCCAAGTAGGGAGTAGTGGTTTAGAGAGTGAGCTCTGGAGTCAGACTGCCTATGTTGAATCTGACTGTACTTTGTATTGTCCAGGTGACCTGAGGTGAGTTACTTGTCCCTTGGTGACTCAGTGTCTACATCCATAAAATGGGTATAATAATACTACTCACCTCAGAGGGTACTTGTGAGGGTTCAGTAAGTTATCCCATTTAAAGTTGTTAGGAGAATGCCTGGCACATAGTAAGTGCTCAGTGAACACTTGTTACATGCATGTATGCATGTGTGTAGACACACCGGCGGATTATATGTCAGACATTGTGTTAAGCACCAGAAACACAGGGATAATAACAGACACATTTCCTGCCCTCATGGAAATGATATCTGTCCTGACCTGGGCTCCTGATAGAGGCTTTACTGCTGTTTTTAAAATCTCTGCAAATTGCTTGAAGTAGAATATGTTTAAACTGGCCCCACCAGGCCCAGAATGCAGCCTCTGCTTCTCTCTGCCACTTTTCCTCTGTGCTCTGGAGTCTTTTCTTCACAACCCTAAAGGGAACCGGCCCAGGAATTCAGACAGATGGTGTGAGTAGCATGGACTTTGTCACTAACTGACTTCTAGAATGTCTCCTGGTGGCTGGAATGGCGGAAGAAGTTCAAGTTACCCAAGGAAGGAGACTGGGAAAGAAAATAATGAATTAGTCAAAATCTCTCTCTCTCATTCTCCCTCCAACTGACATTCTTGGGCTCTCTGCATCAGCCTTGGCTTGTCAGGGCTATCGCCAGTGTGCTCACACATACCCAGGGACAGATATATGTGGGAATATGCACACATAGATATGCATTGTCATGGGTAAAAATAGAGCCTGAGGGAAATGTTTCATGTGAGATGAAAGAAGGGAGGTGACACGGGACCCCGCTGAGCCATAGGAACTAGGTCAGGGTGATGGAATCCCCAGGCATGGCCTCCAGGACCAGAGGCAGGCCCACAGAACATCTTATATCAAAGTGTGTCCCAGAGAGCATGAGTGACTGGGAAGGGCAAAAGGCATTCTGGTTTAAAAAAAAAAAAAAAAGATTCCCTATCAAATAAATATGGGAAATGCAAGTGAAACCGATGTGAATAATTTGGGGGTTGTTTCCTTTACTGCAGGACTTCTCAGAGCCTTCAATAAGTTCACATACAAGCAAATTACTGAGGGTATATATGATTCTTTGCATCATCAGCCTAATGTGTTTTCCAAACAAATTTGACCACAAAGGATTTTTTCCACAGAAGATCCCAGAGTTAAGTGTTCACTGTGGGGAATGTGGCCTTGAGTTTTCTCCAGGCCCTGGACTCAGCCTTCTGTTGCCTTTGTATGCTGGAATCTTCTTACTCCATTTCCAAGGTCCCATATTGGGACTTTGCCACCCATTCTCCTACCTGAGTGAGCAGCCTGCTCTCTGTTCTGCCAGACTCCATGCCTCTCCATGCTTGCTAAATCCATCACCCTTTAGACACCGAGGCTTATCTGAGAGGAAGGGTCTCTCTTCAGAGGCCCTCAATGACATCTACCTCATTGTGAGGTGGGTCAGATGAAGTGCCAGCAGAGGGCCCACTCAGTGCTCACAGGTCTGTGCCGTTCCACACGAAGGGATTCCTGTTCATTACCAGCCTCAACTCATTAGAGCAATGCCAGGCCCAGGAGAACATAGGGAGAGGGCTGTGCAAATTAATGAGCGACCAAATTAAACATGTTTTCTCAGCCAGCAAGCTGCTCTAGTGGCTCAGCTGAGGCCTGGGGATTTGAGAGTAGGAAGTCCCTGCCCCATGGGCCAGAGCCCTGAAGGCAGCCATCTCCTCCTGTTCCTTGAGGCAGACTGGCAGGAGTAGGGCTGCCAAATTTAGCAAATAAAAAACAGGATACCCAATAAACTTTTAGTTTCAGACCAACAACAAATTTTCTTTCAGTACAAGTATGTCCCATGCAAGATTTGGAGCATACTTGTACTAAGATATTTGCTGTTTATGTCAAGTTCCAATTTGACTGGGCATCCTGTAGTTTATCTGGCAATTATAGTCTTAAGGGTTCTGAGGCTCCTGGGATAGGGACAAGGCCCTTAAGTTCAAGGACTAAGAAAACTCCCACCTACCCCTTATCTGATGCAAAGGGCCAATTCTTCTTTATCTCTGAAGACCCATGTCCTTCCCTGCTCCCGTTGAGAGGCACTGAGATGCCTGCCTCATGGAAGGGCCCTGCCTAGATCAGGAGGGAGGAGACCCACGGGCAAGTCCTGCCACTGTTCCTGTCTCACAGGGTGGCCCTGAGCCCATCACTTTCCCTGTAGGTAAAGGTGTGGGGCCTTGCCAGTGCAGCTCTTGCTAGTCTCTGCTGGAAGTGCCTCTGAATGGCAGGAGGGGCACTAGGGGCTGTCCAGTGATGGCCCCTCAGAAGCAGACTCAGAGACACCAGTGCTGGGAAGATCAAGGTGCATGATGGTGTCAAGTGCAAGGGGTGGCATATATGCCTGCTGCTCACCTTTCCCTGTGGAGGCGCCTTAATCACACACAGTGTTGCTCTGCATGGTGGAGCGGGCAGGGGGCATCATATAGATGGTGAGAACAGAGAATGATGCCCAAAGGGGTTCTCAGCTGAGTCAAAGCAGGAACTGCAGCTTCTGCAGAACCCCCCTTCCCCTGTTCTTTCTCTGTCCTCCCTTTGGATGGATCCAAATGGGGGTGGTCATCTCTGCCCCACATGGGCGCCTGTGTTGTCAGTGATGTCACCAGAAAGGCAGCTTGGAGGGAACAACCAGCTGCTCTCTTGCCCCAGGCTTCCTGGCTCCCCAAGCTTCAGTGGGCAGAGCTTAGGGTTAGACATATTGTCAGGCCAGATGTGGACTTGGGTTCTAGTTCTCTTTTTTCTCCATGAGGTCTAAATCCCTTAAGTCTTTTCCCTTCCTGAAAGAAGGGGAACACATGGGCTGGAGAGGGGACTCTGTGCTCTGGATTGCTGGAGTGGATGTCCCCAGGCCCAGCCCCAGGTAAGCCTCCAACCTCACCTAACAGTGGGGTTTCCAGCAGTGATGGCTGGGCAAGGTCAACAGCTCTCTCCTTTGGGCCTTCTCTAGGGCGCCGGGGTCCTCTTTTCTGTTACTCCTGTAATAACGGCCCTCTTTCCCATCCTCCAGCACCTATAGAGTACCTATACAATCAAGTTCCTGCTGGTAACTGAATCACTGGACACAATCATAAAGCACAAGGCCCTCGTGATCTGCTTCTGCATGTCAGTGCTGAATGGGACCTGAGAGATCATTTCATCCAACTCCCATTCGATGACAGTGGGGAAGTTGAGGCCTGCTTAATTAACAAGATGGGCAACCTAAAAACTCACATGTTCAACATCTGCCAGGAGCCCTGCAAACTCAATGAGCTAGACTTTATGAGCCCATTTTACAGATGAAGAAACTGACAGCTCTGAGGATAACTGACTTGTCCAAGGCCACAGAGCTGAAGAGGAACTGAACCAAGATTGGAGCCCTGGGCTTTCTGATTCAAAAGTGCATGCTCTTGTCAGCACCAGGACACTGGAGGGGGTCCAGAGAGATGTGCGGGCAGGACCCAGATGTTCTGGCTGCAGAACCGGGTGTCCTGGACAGTCAGGGGTGGTTACAACACAGGCTTTCCTCACCTCACTGCCCACACTGGCCCTCCCACACCACAAGCTTCCCTTTTCAGTCTTCAGCTCACAGAATTCTCCTCTCCAACCCAGCCTTCCCCAGACCATCAAGTCCCTTCTGAAGTCTGACCCCATGTCCCTGTGCTGCCCTTGCCCTTTGGAAAGGATCAACCAGTGCCTCGCATTTGTAAAGCACTACTGCTTCGGTTGAATCATTTCAGTTCCACGTTGGGTAATGGCATTATCTCTATTTTACATTTGAAGAAACTAAGGTTCAGTCAGGTTTCTCATGTGGCTCCTTGAACCCAGGTCATCTGCCTGATTCCATACCTAGGGCTCTTTTTTCATCTCATCTCAGACACTTCAAATCCATCCGCATCGGAATTCCAGGCATGAAAATAATGAGTGGCATCTGTCCAAAAGCCCTTTCCCTGCTCCTGGTCCTCACTCTGTGCTCCTGTCTTCCCCAGGGATCTGCTGTCACCCTACAGCTTTTTGTTGGCAAGGTAAGAGTCAGTCCTGGCACTAGGCCAGCCTCCCCCTGATTGAAGCCTGTGACCATAGGTGTTTCTGCCTGGCAACTGCTCCTCCCTATGACGCAGGGGCAATGGAGTGATGGGCACTATGCCTGTGCAGCTCCCACTGTTGCTGTCACTCTCCTCTCCCTCCTCCCCCTCTCTTGGGTTTTGTCTTGCCTCTTTTCTCTCAACCTCCCCACTCTCCTATCCTTATCTCTGCTATCTTCCTTCCCCAAGGCCCACTGTTCATGGGACTGTGGGTGGGGATCTGAGCATTGCAAATTCCCTCTTGAACTCCCCTACCAACCCTGATGAGGACATTTGGAAACTAAGAAGGGACTACAGTAGATAAGAGGACTGGCCGCGCCCGGCCATGAGGTAAGGGAGCTGGTGCGGCAGGGGCAGGAACGTAAGGCTCCTGGAGGTGAGGGGCTCTCTGTTGCATCCCCGGCACCCAGTGGAGCAGTGGAGTGCTTGGCATAGTGTAGGTGCTCCACACAGCCTCAATCCTTCAAGTAATGAGTACGAGTCCACCCGTCCTCTCCGGCTAAGTCCTCTCCCACCGGCCTTGCCGCCCGTGAGTACATACTACGCAGTGAGATGTGGGATGCTCCATCAGGGCTTGGGGAGGCCCGTCTGCAACTCTGAGCTCTCTCACATCATGGCCTTCTACTAGACAGCTGGCAGAGCCCTTGGGCAACTCAGGTGTGCCCCTTAGGGTGCAGATGAGCACACTGAGGCCCAAAGCAGGGAAGGGACTTGTTCTTTGCTGCTCAGGAGAGCTGGAAGTGGATGGCTGGGCCTAGCTACAGTGTCTCTGCACCTCCCCGTGAGCCCATATGTAGCAATGCTGTGGGTGAGATCAGAGAACTTGATTCTGTCAGAGATAAAATGACATCCACCCCTCCTCACAGTGTGGTGGCAGCCCTGGCCAGCTGGGAGTCCGGCCTCCAGGAAAGGACTGCAGGGAAGCCGGCCCCCAGGTTCTCTTCCCCAATGGGCCAGGGATGAGGGCCCCAGAGAGAATGCAGCACTGATCAAGGTGCCACCCAACCCCTGTCTGTCCATACTGCCTCCTTCTTTGGGCCACCACAGGGGTCCCAGTCCCCACTAGGACTGAGTCCCTGAACTTGGTCTCTGGCAAACCCAGAAATTCTACTTCTTCGCTGGGAGTCCCTTTATTTCTCTAAGACTCAATTTCCTTGTCAATCAAGACAGGGCTTACTACAATTCGGACCTCATATCATTTGTGTGAGACCAAAAGGGGACAAGCCTGACAACTATATGACACTTGTCTGGCACTTGGAAAATGCTCCATAGGGTGAGTAGCTCGAGTGCCCTTGACCTTTGACAGTCCCTTCACCTCACTTCCTTATCCATCAAGGGTCTGCACAGTGCCTCCATCTATGTCAAGGGCTTCCTCGCTTCTTGCAGGTCCATTTCTGCGTTCTTAGAGAACATTTTCCTGTGTTGAGCCAAATCAGTCTAGAATCTGGTGTAGCTCTTCCTGTTTCAATATGCAAGTGAATGTGTGAGTGTGTGTGAGTGTGTATGTGCACACCAAAACCGTCCTCTTTCTCAGGAAGTTTCTTTCCCATAGGACAAGGAGCCTGTGGCTAACTGGGATCCAGCCTCCCTGGTGCACAGCAGCTTCCACCTGACCCCTAGGGTCAGGTAAATAGCAATTGTCCCCTTAATGCCCTCTTCCCAGTCTCAGCACCCACTACTTTCCACCAGCTCCTGCCAGGGTCTTCATCTCTTTTCTCTTGGCTTCTGGAGGGCAGGGGCTTCCTGAGCCCCCAGTATCCCACCACACATACACACCCCCTCCAGCCAGCTCATCCTCTCCTTCTCCCTTTCCCGAGACAAGCCTGAGCACTCATTTCTCCTCCCCAATGTCCGGTCTCCTGCATCTGACTTGATGTGTGATCCTGAACAGCATTCTTCCTCTCCCTGTGCCTCCCTTAAGCTGTTTGGGTGTGGGGGTGATCACATCTCCTGCCTGTCAGTATTGCTGCAGCCTTGGCTTTGGGTCCCAGAGAGGTGATCTGCCCCTGGACTCCAGAATGCCCTCCAAAGGATCCCCACCATAGGGCTCTCCATGGGGAACCCTCTGTTCTTCTGAACTATTCACCCAGAGCTAAAATCCTGATGTGGGTACTCTGTTGTGGGGATGGTGTGGCTGTGGGAGGTATTACTTGGTTTCATGGAGGATGGGGTGTACTGTGTTGGCCCCTGGTCTCAGTGTTGCTCCCCAGCCAGAAATTTGCAAATAAAGTCATTTTTGAGGGACCCTGTTGGGCCGAGGATGGGGCCTGTGGCCAGCCAGGTGGCTTCCATTAGCTCTGGGCCAGCCCAGGACAGCAGAGCTGCTAATCCCAAGGTTTATGGGGCAGCCCAGCCCGCCAAGACACAAGAGCACAAAAAGCAAAACTGGAGTCTCTAAACCCTGAACAGCTTTTCCTTGGTTTTTGTACTGCTTCCATTCTGGGGCTTTCTCTTGTTTCTAGCCCTTGTTTCTAGCCCTCCACCCTGTTCATCTCACGTGTCTTTTTCTGTTGGGCCTGTGGGTTCTCTAAGTATTTCCCATCAGCATTTTTTTGGTTTCAGGCCTTCTTTCCCTTCCCTTCGCCTTCCCTTGGTCTGGCTTCCAGAAAGGTATTTTTGATAAGGAGCTTTGCTTTGTTGTCACAACCTGGAATCCCACACTGGAATCCCACCCTAGCACCAGTACCCTAGGTCTGGGCCCTTCCTGCTCACTTAGAGTCACTTATACTCCTTCTCTCCTTCGTTTCCCCCAGCTGGGCCACCTCTTCTTCCTGGGCAGCAGCAGGGGCCGAGATGGGCAATATGGGGAGCAGATGTGGGCTCCCCTGCCACCCCCACCCCCGCCTGGCATATGTGGCTCATAGGACGAATGAGCGGCAGCTTGAACCCTCCCAGGCTGAGCCTGCCAAGCATTCACATTCTTAGCCAGTCCTACTATAAGGACTTCGGCAGGGATTTTGATTGACAACAGGAAAAGAAGTAAAACACATAAAAGGGATCCAAACAGCCACCCAGCGACCAAATGGAAGCATCAAGCAAGCTGCCTGCAGCTGCCTGGACCTGGGAGGGACCCTTCAGGGGAGACCCTACATATTGGTACCTGCTTCATGCCTTGGCTCTGAGCCAGACAGGACCAGGCCTGATCTTTGCAACAGCCTCTATGAGGAGATGGAGGTCCAGAGAGGTTAAGTGACAGCCCCCAAGACATCTCTCCTGAAACATCCATCATTCCTACTTCTAAAGACCCTCCTGTCACTGTCCTCCCTAGGGTTTTAGGCTATTCTTCCTCCATTCCTCGGACATCCGATAGTACCCCTTTGGCAGGGCCAACTGTCCAGATTACGCCAGCTACCAGGCTGCCTGTGTCTCTACAATTGTTGAAGTAATGCTTTCCTGTTGCACTCTAGCCACTTCCTTCACTCCAGGACAGACCCTCTGGGGTCATGTTGGTGCTTACTTTGGTCCCAAGGCAAAGCGGTGCACCCTCAGCTCTGTTCCCAGAACTGTGAGTTCCCTGGCCTCTAGGTCCACAGCTTAGCCTCTGCTCAATTTTCGGAACCTACCTTGATGGCCTTCCTGAGCTCCACCTAACACACCTGCAGTCTCTTCACTGCAATTCTACCCTCAGCTCTTTCCCCAGCTCTCCACCCAGATGCCACACAAACCTGTTGGCCCAAACCTGGCTCTTCTCTCCTTCCCTTTGATCTACTTTCTCAGTTAACCTTGCCTATCAGGCACCGTCTCCCACTTCCCAGGTGGAAAACCAGATCTGGACAAGGAAAGACCTTTGTCTCAGCCCCAAGTACCTCTGGAGCTAGGGAATAGCCATCATACGAGGCTGGAGCTGCATTCCAAATTGCCCAGGATCAAACTTCACTGCAGAATCTACCCTGAACCCAGGTGGGGTTTGTGGCAGCCAGCCCTGGCATGTAGGTAACTAACTTTGACCCTCACCCCAAATGACTAGGACTTAATACCAAAACAAAATCTGTTTTCCTGTGGCAACAGGGATACCAGGCTTCGGACAAGGGAACCCCAGAATATCAACACAGGTCCTTCCTCCTGTCTTACCCCTCCAAAACAGTACCATGTCTCTACATAGCATCTCTGTCCTAAAGTACCTGTAGGCTGCCATTCCCTTTTATCATGCCAGTCTTATAGAAAAGGAAAAAGGGAGGACCAGAGAGGGGTAGTAATTTACCTAAAATCACACTGAACTTCATGCTCCAAACAAGGCAACTTGCTTGGAGGTGAGACTTCTGAGGGAGAGCTGGAAGAAAAGAGCAACACCCAGCAGCCTGCCTGGGAAGGGAGAGCAGAGGGAGCCTGAAAATAAACACCTTCTCTGGCATCAGTCCATTGCTAGGAAGGCAGACCTGGTGAATAGGGTGGAGGCTGTAGGCCTTGGTTATCGGGTCTGAGAGAAAATTGCTGCCTCCTCTTCTTGCCAATACCACCCTGGGGGAGTCAATGTGAGGCACCTCTAGAACACAGAGAATAGCGTTGAGCATAGCTTACACTGAAACCTGGATCCCTGTTCACCCCTTCAATTCCTTCCAGAAGCTCCTAATTCTGGTATCATCAGGCAAGGCCTTCTGTCTCGCCTTCTGCAGCTCCCAGCCAGGTGTACAATGGCATCACCTCTTGCCTGCCCAGAGCAATAGCTCCTCCCTGGCCCTCACTTCTACTTCCGGCTTAACGATTAGTTTTCCGCTCGGCAGCGGGGGAGGGGGTGTGTGTGCAAAAGTGTAAATCAGATCAGGGCACACCCCTACTCAATGCCCACCACTGGCTTCTGCCCTTGGAATAAAGCCAGGCTCCCTACGCTGTCCTCTACACTGTCCTCACAGTACTCCACCTCCCACCAATCACACCTACCCACCTCTGTCCACCCAAACTTCACTTTTGTCACTATGCCTTTACTAGACCAGGTCCCTCCTCCTAAACACCTTGCCTGTGTGATGTCTCCCCAGGCCCAAAGCCCACCAGTCAGGGAGGCCAGGGAATGGGCACTCTGGGCTGTATAAGGAAAGACAGACCCAAGCCCTGCCAATCAGTTGACATTTCTCTCATTTTCCAGGGAAGGGAGCTAAGGAGTCCTTTGGTGTCAGTAATGGCAAGGAGTTGGTGGTTCATGGAGATTTGAATAGAAAAGTTAGGAGGGGCCTACCTGGTGGTGCAAGGGATTCAGTCACAGCACTATGAAGCTATACACAAGTAGCCACTACAGTATGAGTTTGATCCCGGGCTAGGGAGCTACCCACACAGTGCAGCCGACCTCTCCTGCTTTGCCTGCTGCTCTCTTCAGCAGTGTATTTCAGTCAGTCTGCCTGTTCTTTTCCCTGCTGTGTCTCTGGTGAATCCTCTCACCCCCACACACCTCTGACCTGTACTCCAGTTCTTGTATGCATAAATGAATAAATCTTTAAAAAAAAAGTTAGGAAAGTTAGTATTGAGCCTGCCTGAGCAGGAAGACAGCAAGATGGGCATCTTGAAGGAAACAAGGTAATTCACTTGCCTCAGCACCTGCTCTGTACCAGGCAGTTCAGAATCATTTATTTCTTTCCCATGTCACCACGGTGCCATGGAGTATGTTTTAATCCATTTCACAGATGAAGAAACTGAGGCACTGAGAAAAACCAAGTGAATTGCCCCAGGTCATGTGGCTGAGCCTAGCTGCCAGCACAGGTCTGTGGGACTCTTTTCACGCCAGGGGCTCCAGGGCTGAGAGGCTGTGGAACCATCAATTATTGAACTGAAGCAATTGAGGGAGCCTGGAGGACTGGCCTCCGGGCGGGGGGGTGGGGGGAGGCAACTGCTCTCCCCCCTCTCCAACCGGCTGAGGCGTTTAGTCATTTACACTTTGAAGGCTGCCTATTCTCACCAGCGGCTTCCCTGCTCATACATTTGCATTTGGAGCCTTTCATCTGATCTTTAAGAATTAGAGGCTTTGTCTCCTATTAAAAGAATTCCAGACCCTAGGAGCCCGGAGTGGGAGGGGAAGGGGCTCCAGGCCGAAAGCCTTCCTTACCACAGCGCCAGGCCTGGAGCCCTCTGAGAGGGGGGCTTCTGCAGGTGGGGCCAGACAGCCAGAAGGCGAGGGTAGGGAAGATAAAGCTAGGACCCTAGGGAAGCCCTCTGCTCCACACTTTTCCCCAATTGCTGTTCTCCACTCATCCTGTGAAGTGCCTCCTCCAGGCAACCTAAGACCCAGTCTGGCCAATGGCCAGAGAGACTAGGACTAGGCACTCACTCCTGAGTCTCGGTTTCTTCATGTACAAAATCTGAGGCGAGAATGTTAATGAAGCTAGCAGCTCTGAGCCTTGGCTTCCTCATCTACAAAATGGGAGCAAGGGGGTCTGAAAAGGGTGGATCCCACCTGCCCAGGGCAGCGGAAAGTGTCCTGTAAGGGAAAAAGTAAAACTCCAGATGTGTCCCCTGTTCCCTTAGGATAGAGCTTGCTCCTTGTGGGCTTCAGGCTCCCCCTTATAAAACGGGCTGTTTGGTTTCAAGAGCTCCCCTCCAACTCTGAGATATTATGGGATGCCAAGCCTCCAGAGCCTATTCAGTCTGTCCCCTCCCCCTTGCCCTGACCCCAGCCTGGACTTGGTCTCCTGCTCCTTCATTATAATACTTTCATCCTGGTTCCCTAGGCCACCCTGGCTGCATATTAGATTCACTTAGGGAGATTTACAAAATACCAATGTCAATCCCCAGAGATTCTGGTTTAATTGTTTTGGGGTGGGGCCAGGGCCAAGTTTTTAAAAGCTCCCCAGGTGATTCTAACGTACAGACGGGACTGAGCAACATCGCCCCCAACTGCCCAGTGCTTCGGTTGCAGGAACTCAAGGGTAGAGACTGGGAGCCTGGGCCCCTTTTCTGGTCCTTTCCAACAGCAACTTTGGGGTAGTTCCTGACTTTCTTTCTGCCTTGGTTATCTGAGGTTTAGCACAGAGGTAGCGCTCACCAAATCTCAAGGTCTGATGTTTGGTTAGGGGCTGGCCAAGTATCTTTTCCAGCACAGGCTCTTCCCCACAGCCCTGTGAGGCGAGGAGGTTCATGAAGCAGAGATTACACGTAGGTAAAACTGAGGTCAAGAGAGAGGAAGTGATTGATCCAGGGTCATATAGCTGTAATGTGGTAATTTCCAGGGATAAGGAGATTCCTGGTCCCCTGCCCCACCCTAAGGAACGGTGGAGCTGAGCAGGGAGGAGAAGCTAGAGGAGACTGTTGGAAGGAAGGGAAGAGATGAAGAAGTCCTGGAGGGGGCACATGGAGCAGAGAGACATGTGAAGAATCTGCATTTGCTTCTCAGCCTTGGACTTGTACCAGGGATTTGGGGAACATAGGAGACAGAGATGTGGGTGAGAGATCCGTGGGAAGGCTGACAATGGCAGCCTTTATCTTGACTTGGGTTTTGATTTTGCTCTTTTCCTTCCAGACTTCCCTGGCCCCATCTGCCCTCTTCCCTATGGGTCCCCCACCAGAAGATATCTTAAAATTGTGGCAGGCTTTCGAGCCTCAGTGGTCCTGCTTTAGGCCAATCCTGTTTGGCTGGGCATTTGCCCATGAGGGGATGGGTAACTTTGGATGCTTCATTTGGAAACTATATTCTTTCACTTTCTTTTCTCTCTGTCATATACTAATTGTATTAAAGTTCCTTTCCATTGAAGGTCTTATGCACTACAGTATGTTTTGTCTTGATGTGATGGATGGGAGAACCTACTCAGAGCATGCAGGTTTAGAGGTCCTGGGGTCCCCCTCACCCTGCCCTATAACATAACAAGAAGGATCCTTAAAAATCATTCTAGCAGAGAGGGAGATGGTATAGGCCCTCAGCTTGTAGACTGAAGTCAGACTGCCTTTGGTTCAGATTCTGGCCCCACAAATTCAGCTGTGTGAACTTGACCAGCTTACTTTTCCAGTCCTCAATTTCCTAATCCTTAAAATGGGGATAATAATAGTACTTGCCTCATGGGCACTCAGTAAGTCAGTTCACCCCTCCCCAGCCCCAGCCACCTCCTGACCGGGTATATGGGAAAGCTAAGGTTCCCCTGAGGGGGAAGAAACTGGCCCAAGGTCACACAATGAATTAGAGGCAGAACTTGGCCAGGACCCAAGGTCTCCAGGGCAGCCTCCCTGCTGCATATTCCTATAGTTCTTGTGGTCCTCTCTGCTCACAAAGAACATTAAAAACTTGTATGGCCCGGTCACTGGCAATTTTCTGTCTCCCAGTGTTTGTAGGGGAAAAGCAGAAAATAAATTCTCATTCTCTCTCAGGCTCTCTTATTTCCTTTCCTTTTCTTTTTTTTTTCCCTCTGCACACACTCTCAAGCCGGCTCTCACTAACTCTGTCGCCTCTCTCCCCTTCCATTCTCTCCCTCTTCAGTTCCCTCTGGTAACTCAAAACCATCTGAATGGATTTAAATAAACCTCTCCTCAAATAGTCTCCTTTAGCCTGAAGGGAGAATTTTTCTGATGATAATAGTGAGGGCTAAATGTTGGTGGGGGGCTGGGTGTCAGAGCTGATGGTGTGCTGGGGGTGTGCTGGGGGTGCAGAGCTGGGCTACCCAAGGCATGAGCTAAGGACAGGAGATACTACGATCTGGGACCAAACAGGAGGAGCCATGAATGGGGGCTCAGCAATGTCGACATCTGGGGCATCACAGACAGCCAAGCTTCAGGGGCTCAGAAGGACCAGCAAATGCACTCTGACTCCTGGCCCGCCACTGTCACACAACAGATAGGGATGGACTCTTGAGGATTCAGGAATCACTGAGTAGTGGACCCTGTTAAAGGGCCAGTGTCACCTGGAAAGGAACAACTAAACCCATTGTCTGTGCTCAGTAGTAACATGTAGGAGAGTTTATACAGCACCTCAAAAATCTCATATTGCATTTCAATAGTCCACAAGAATTGTGCTAGGCCAAATAAGAGAGAGTAATAATAATACTAGCAGCCCATCAGCTCTGAGTGCTTAGTGTGTGCCACATATTGTTTTAGGTTTCACATGCGTGAGGCCTGTAAATCTCTTCCTGACCAGAGGAAGATGGTACAAGTAAAAGTCCCATTTTACAAAGGAGGAAAACAAGGCCCGGAGAGGTTAAATAACTTGCCTGAGACTATACAGCATGTAAGTGAGAGAAATGTGTTTAAGCTTGGTTATTTGATAGAAACTGTGACACAGAAAGCTGACAGTCTTGGATCACAAGCCCTTCTGGAAACATTTCAGGGTAGCCAGGGATGTCGGGTAAATCACACAGGAAGTCAGGAAGCTGCATTCCAATTTGAGCCGTGTCATCTTGGGCAGGCTACTTGACCTCAGCTGAGCAGAAACTTTCATCCCAGTGGGCATGTTGGGGTGTTCCATGGGTGTGCCTACTAAGCAGTGCAGAGCTGGAATGGGGATCTTCATAGAAGGGTTCTCCATCCCCCTGCTCACAGCCCACCATGTTCAGTTCTCCATCATTCAAGATACCCCACAACATTATACCCTACTTGTACACAGGCATAGCCCTCCTGGCACACTCCATTTGCACACTCCTTTTGCATACGCGTGTGATCCTTATATACATGAATCCTCCCTTAAAACCCTGTCCACAGGAGCCCTGTCTACAGGCCTCAGATATGTGACTCTCATGCAACCTGGCTTATTCTGTCACTTAGGGGCTATAGGCAGGTGGGCATTAGTAGGAGTGGAGGCCCAGAGACCGGTGGTGTGGAGTACACAGTCTGCTGTGGAAGAGGCTGGTCAGGAAGGTAGCAGGCCCGACCTTTTAAGCAATCTGTTCAGCCCTGCAGCTAAGGAGCCCATTAGCAGCGGCTTCTCATTTCAGATTTCCCAGCATGCCATGGCCTGCAGACTGTGCACTGTTTATTTGGAGAAGCCGAGAAAAATTGTTTGTGTAATTAGAGCAGGGACAAGGGCTGCCCTTGAAGGGGTTCTCTGCAGGAGACCTGGGCCTGCAGCAGACGCCGACTCCAAGGCCCCACCACCAATCCAAGGAGCGGGACCGGCTGGGGCCCAAGAACAACAGAGGCCAGCAGGCGACTGAGCTGGAGAGCCTCCACCGTGGCCTCTCTGGCCCCCTCTCTTGGTAGTAACTCCTTGGACAGACCACCATTGTTCCACCAGGGCCAGGCAGAGAGGAAAGAAGGCCAAGGCGTTATGAAATCACAGTGGGGCACAAAGAGCCCAGGCTCTGGAATGCATCTTTGTTTCCTTGGGTCTCTCTGACCTTCAGTTTCCTCATCTGGAAAATGGGGTGGTACTAGACCCATCAGAGCTTGGTGAGTGGGAGGAGCAAAGAGCTCTGGATCAGTGTCTAGCAGGATGCCACTCGCCACTGCCTTCTTTCCCAACCTATTCTGGGATGAACCTTGACTCCTTGTTTTCTTTTCATCCAGATAATTTCCTTCTGAATCATTAGCTTTAATTCTGCCCACGTAGACTTTTCAACAAACTCTAACAATCACACTCTCACTGAATCCCAGGGTAGGCATATCTAGACACGTGGCATCCTGCTCTCTCACGGCAGCCTGTGCTTTGCCCTATTGCCTTTGATTATCAGAAAACCTGATTGGATCTATATTTGTCCTCATGAAACCATTCCTCCCCGCTCCCCATCCCGACACACAGGTGGGTCACTCTTGACATGAATCCTGGAGCTCTGGGCCAGGGGACCAGTAGGAACAGTTCCCTACCTAACAGAGGTTCCAAGTAAGGCCTGACCCTTCAGGCAAGACTTGAACCCTTAGTTTTGCAGCCCAGCTCAGCCCCACTCTGCCTGCTACACCTCAGTCTTGAAGACCCGATCACGGTCTCAGCCACCTCCTTCCCTGGCCTTGTTTGTTCAGTGCAGTAAGAAACAAATTCCTTCTTAACTCACATGGCAGGGACTGAGCTTCCCTCACTGGGGTCTCTCTTTTGGCGTCTGTGAAATGGGAAGTTGGGCTAGATAAACTCCAAGATAGTCCATATTAGTAGATGCTCGTGGAGAGCTTCCTGAAGTGGGGAGGGCGAGGAGGTCATGGGGGCCGAGGACACAAGTCATCAAGGGGCAGAGGCATGAGTGTAACCCTAGTTTGCTGGGTTCCAAAGCTCACATTGGGCCCAGCTATAAAGACACACACACACACCCCCAAAGGAAATGCAGAAAAAATCAGCCCTCTCCCTGAGGAGAAGCAGCATGCACTCATTCATTCATCCATTAATCCATTTTTTTTTCCATTTGTTTTAGTAATGAAAGAGTTGAGATCCAGCTTTCAAGAGGATTACAACAACCTGTTACCCATTCTTCAGCTTCAGAAATAAAACATCGCAAATAGAGCGGGAACCCTCCACATACACTCTGTGATGCTATTCCCTGTTTTCCCTCTCCTGAGGGAAGCCACTCTCCTGATTTTGATGTGTTGAAAGCTTTGCATTAAGGATATTCTGTGTACACTTAGTGACTCACTTTATCACTCCACATGATGCATGAGATGTGTCCATGTTAACACATGTAGCTGTAATTCATTCATTCTCACTGCTACATGACATTCCATTGTATAAGCACACCGCAGCTTGCTTATTGTCCATTCTCCGGATGGTGAACATTTAGGTAGCTTTGCACATTTTACTACAAAGGAGAGTGATTTTATGGATACCTTTGTGCCTGTTTCCTAGTGGACACATGTTGACCATTTATCTGGGGTATTTTTTTTAGATTTATTTATTTATTTATACAAGAACCGGGGTATAGGCCAGATGCGCGGGAGGGTGAGAGGATTCACCAGAGACAGAGTGGGGAACAGAACAGGCAGACTGACGAAATACACTGCCAAAGGGGAGCAGCAGGTGAGACAGGAGAGGTCTGCCACACCATGTGGGACCCTAGCCAGCCGGCATCGAACTGGTGCTGCAGAGGCTGTGGATATCTTCACAGCACTGCACTCAACCACCTGCGCCACCAGGGGAGGCCCTGTTTCTCTGGGATCTTAATGGGTCTGAGGGTGTGTCCTCACTTCTACCTTTACAAGATGTTGCCAAGTTGTCTTATTCATTTGTACCTTCCTAGGACTATTGTTTACTGAGCACTTATTATGCCGGTGTGATAGCATAGCTGGAGGAGCTGTCTGCATTAAAGTGAGAAGTGGAAGGAACAGGGTGAGGTCAGTTAGAAAGCACTTGGAAAAATGCAAGTAGTCAGTTCCCCAGAACTCGTGGAGAACGTTCTGGAAGGAGCTTGCAGGTGTTTTATGGTACCTTGCCTTGGGAGACATGGTGGGTGAGGGAAAACCTCCTAGCCAGCCTCTTTGGGCATGCAATCTCAGGAGGTCAGAGCTGACAATCAGCAGGCATGGTGACAGGGTCCTGGTTCTATCTCAAATTCGTCATGTGACCTTGGCCAGGTGCCTTCCCCCTCTAGACCTAAGTGTCTCCTCAATCTGTGGAGCAAGAAGGCAAGATGAAGTCTCAATCTTTTTTTGTCTACAGTTAAAAGATTTGGGCCAGAAGACTCAATGTATCACATTACCCTCAGAACCTTGATTTCCTCCTCTCTTCAACATGGACTTTCAAAGGAATCCCTGCTAGGCCCAGCTCCCAATATGGCCAGGAATACTCTAGAAGGGTTTGGTGTTACCCTTTTAACTGCAGTCCTGTGAGGATGCCGAGGGGTAGCAAAGGGGACCCCTGTGTTCCCTCCTGGCTTCTAGCTTTGGCTCCTTTACTCCTCTCAATTCTGTTGGGCCTCTTACCCAGACCCTGCTCCCACTCCAAGTCAGCCATCTCTGCACACAAGGTATAAATATAAAAAATAAATAAGCCCAGAGCGAACCTCAGAACTGAAGCAAATTGCTGGCAAGTGCTAGCCGCTGATTAGCATGCATAGTGGAAGTGCAACTGGGCATATCGGAGAGAAGTGCATTTTTCTGCAGGATACAGCTATCAGGATAGGCTGGGTTTGGAAGGATGCAGAGGGAGGGAGGCACAGGGATGGTACTCCTGCTGGATCTGGGGAGTCCACCAGCTACAAGGGCCCTGGCTTCCTCTCTCAAGCTGCTCAGTTCCCCATGCAATTTCCCCAAACCTGCACAAACGGTTCCTTTCAGCAAGCTAGAAACTGGGGAGATGAAAAAGATGGGGGAAGGGCCAAATAGGCCCAGGTGAGAGATTACCCTGGATCCAGGGTTAGCAGAGGGACCTGTGGCAAATGCATTTTGCCATCCCAAACCTCCATTTCCTCATCTGTAGATGAATTATTATTCTTGTTGAATGTCTTGTTGGACTGTGATGGCGCAATGAATTAGGAAAATGCTTAACAGTGATAAGTATATAGTAGGAAAAAAAAGATATGAGCCTCTCCCTCTTCCTCCTCCCACCTCTCTTCTTCCTCTTGCTCCCCTTTTTCCTCCCCTTCCTCTTCGTCCTCCTTCTCCACTCTACAGAACAGGCACCCCCTTCAGTCTATCACCTGGGGGTCACATACCAGGAAAAGTTAAGAAGCAAGAGGATTGTCTGGGAGGAATCCACAAGAGAAAGAAGAAAAAAAGTGAAAACAGTTCACATTTATTGGCTGCTCCATGTGTTCTGCACTGTGCAAAGTGCTTTGCAGTCTTTATCACATCATTTAAATATCTAGCAATCCCTTACAGATGAGGCTATGGAGGCATTGGGCGGTTACTAACTCACCCAAACTCAGACAGCTAGGTAGTAGCAGACCTGGCAGTTAAGCCCAGCCCATCTGCCTCCAGTTACTTTTGCCAGATAAAATATAGAAGCCTGGAGTTAACCTTGAATTTCAGAGGAACAATGAATACTTTTTAAGTACATACTGATACAAAAAAGGATGTACTTGTACTAAGAAGTTTTGTTGTTAACTGGACAACCTGGTTCTTTTATTGCTAGATCTGGCAACCCCTAACTCCAAGGGCTGCCCATTTAAGGGAAGCCTCCCATACCCTGAGACCTCTGAGAGAGGTAAAGGACTTCCTCAGGCCCAGGACCCCAAACTCTCTCTCCCCCCACCTGCAATTCCATGCCTGATAATAGCACTTTCACCAGGCCCGCAACCAGAGTTATTTTTAATGGAGGGAGGGTTGGGTCTCAACTGCCCCTCTGTAGGACCCTGAGCAACATCACTGAAAAGGGAGTGCCGGAGGACCTGGCTGTCCCTCAGGGGCCCTGGGTGCCCAAACCCCACAGGCCTGAGGCCCTAGACCAAGGGGTGGAGCAGCAGAAATAGCACCTGCTCTGGAATACGTGAACCTGGGTTTGGATCCTGGAAGTTACATTTATTTGATATGCGATCCGTCTTAGTTTGGGCTACCACTAAAAAATTCTGTAGATGGATGACTTCAACACCAAACATTTCTCCCTTATCCTGCAGGCTCGGGAACCAGAGGTCAAAAAGCTGGCAGAGCCCATGTTCGGCAAGAACCCTCTTCCTGACTTTTAGGTAGGTGGGTCTCTTCTTGTGTGTCTTCATTTGGTGGGAGGCAGGGAGTGTTGAACAAGCAGGAGCGCAGAGAGCAAGCTCTCCAATCTCTACTTACAAGGGCACCAATGCCATCTTGAAGACCCCAACTTCATGACCCCATTTAAACCTCATTCACATCAGGGGTCAGGGCTGCAACACATGAATTGTGGGGGGACACAAGCATTTCACCCACTGCAAACTACAGGCAGATGACTTCACCTCTGACTTCCCTCATCAAAAGCAGAGTTCTCTCCAGGAGTGAAGGTGCTGATGTGTAGTAGTCGGGAACTGACCTGTTGTCACCAATCACCCTCAAGCTGCTCCCCCCTGTGAACTGCCCTTACCCAGTGTCCTCTCTGCCTGCACCACAGCCTGGAGATCTCTTTTGGAGTGGCGAGAAAGAGACCAGGCAGCTGATGAGGGATTGGCCTCTGGGGTCACTTCCTGTGCAGCTGCCATACTTGGCATGTGGGAACACCTGCTCCCCTTCTCCTCTCAGCCCCCATCCTGCCAGCCACAACTCCTGTGAAATTCACACAAATACCAGTATTCCAACTATTCCCTTTGATTGAACGGGGCCTCTAGACAAGTGGTTTCTTGGCTAAATGAGGCCCCAGCCACAGTAGAGATCAACCAGGGAGGAGGGCCTCAGTGGGGTCGAAGATGCCCAACGTTAGAAAGAACCAATGGGGTTGACTTGGTGGTGTCCCTAAATGCTGCCCCTCCAAATGCTGCTCTCTAACTTGGGAAATGGGGAAAGCTGAGAGTTTGTCTGTAGTCATCTTCTGTCTCTGAGCCTATCTCCCCATTTTGTGGAGTGCCCACATTTAAAAAAAAAATATTTGTTTATGCATACAAGAGCTGGGGTGTAGGCCAGAGGTGCGGAGTGGGGGTGAGAGGATTCACCAGAGACAGAGCGGGCAACAGAACAGGCAGACAGACCGAAGACACTGCTGAGAGGAGCAGTGGGCGAGCCAGGAGAGGTCTGCAGCACCATGTGGGTCACCTCCTTGGGGATTGAACTCGTGCTGCAGTAGCTGCAGGTTGCTTCATAGTGTTGTGCTGAATCTCTTGTGCCACCAGGGAGGCCCCTGGAGTGCCCATGTTATCAGGTTTGTGTGCACAGGAGAGTGAAAGGGTAGATGAGAAACCATTTTATCAAACTAACACTGACCCGGAGGCAACTCATCATCGTGGCAGGTGACTTCACCTCTCACTTCCCTCAGCTAGAGACACCTTTGTCTCGCTAGCTGCGAAATGGAACTAGAATGCCATCTTCTAGGGTTGTTGAAGAATTAAGCGTGACATCCTCCGGGCTTCTTGGGCTGCTCCCTGTGGACAGGACACACTGCTGCCTGCCTCTATCACTCTTGTCAGTCTAATCCCTGCTCATTCTCAGGAGGGCCCCAGAGAATCCCCCCTCTTCCGAGAAGTCCTCTCTCAGAGCTGCAGAACATAAATCCTGAGGAGGGAGGGCACAAACATCTTCCTTCACCCCAGCCATCATTCCAGATAGGCCTGGGCATCCCCTGCTGACATCAGGGTGCCAGCACAGACCATTCCTGTGCTTCTACCTCTGTTTCCACAGTAGGCAGCACACTCATCAACTGCTCACCATCTCGGCCCTCATTTCCCCCCCTGACCAGCATGGGGCTTGGCACGGAACTGTGCTCAGTCAATGTTTGCAGAATGAGTGAAAGTGCCTCGTAAACTCCATCAACACTGCCATGTCGTCCAGATACGGGGATTATTCGAGTGCATCACTTTGAAACCCAAGATTCCTCCTATCACCAGTGGCTTTATCGTGGAGCTGGGTTTTCACAACCATATGAGCCTCTCTGCATCTTAAGCCTTTGCCCCTGCCTCTGGGTAGTGGGGCCTAGGATGACACGGGGGCTGGAGGGTGTGGGGGCACTTGGTGGATGGCAGGGTCAGTTGGGGCAGTCTCTGGGCTTGCTCTAGCCTGTCTCATGGGGGCTCTGGCCTGCCGTTTTGCCCTGCTGAGCCCACTGCGTTCAGTCGCAGACACCTCATTATCACAGTGATGCAGCCAAGCTGGAGGCAGTTCAGAGAAGAACAGTCAGAGCAATGTGTGTGTGGGGGTGGGGGAGCTGGCGCTGGCGGCGGGGGAAGGGAACAGTGGAGGCTGAGACATTCCGCTCAGTGGGGCCCAGCAGGGAACCTGAGAAGCGCAGCATCTGTGCACCAGCGTCTGGAGAAGGGCCTTCCCAGCAGGGGAAGAAATGAGCTAGCTGGGAAGACAGACCAAAGGGCACTTAGAGAAGGGGGCTCCTCTCTACCTGGGCCAGGGGACCCAGCCATAAGCCAGTGCCAGTGCCAGACCCAGCCATCATCTTTACCAGCCTTCAAAGGTGATCCCACCTCTTGCCGCCCCTGCAGTGATAGACACAGCCACTGCCACATCCTCAGAGCAAGAAGCCGAGGGAAGTGCTGGCATCGTGGGAAGGGTCTGAATGTGCCCACTCAGGTCTGTGGAAAGTGTTTCTGGGAAATCCAGTTTCATTGCCGACTCAGATGAAAAGGAAATTTGGACAACTTTATGGCTGTCCCACCCCATTTCTCATCTTATTGATGGCAATACTGGCTTAGAAAAGGAAAGGGGCTTGGCCAAATTACATGCAAAATTTGATCACATGTGAGTCAATGGTGCAGCCTGGACTGGAACCTAGGTCTTGTGAACTCCATGGCTTTCTTCCCCTAGGAACCGTGAGTCGCTACCCAGACTGTAGCCTGCCATTTGCTCAGTGACACATGACACCTCTTCTGCAGTAACTCCTCCCCAGATACACACCTGCACACCACACACACACACACACTTGCTTGTATGTGCAGGTCACTTTCACACACAACTGTCTCCAGGTGGGGTGTTACTCTGGCTCCCCAGGATACCTTCCAGATGGTGCCACACGAATTGCAGATCAAGCCTGGGACCTCTCACGTGTCACTGGCACTCTTGCTTCCAAACCTTTGTCCTGGCTGTTCTCTCTATCTAGAATGCTCTGTTCCCAGAATTCTACCTACCTGGCTTCATCTCATCACTGGGGTGTCAGTTCCAATGTCATTCTCAGAAACCTTCCCCTGCTACATCATTGCTGTCTAGCTCATCACACCATTTTATTTTCTGTAGAGCACTGATCACTCTGAAATCACCTTGTTTATTGTCTTTCCTGGGAAAGACAATGGAAGCTAATTTTGTGCAAGGGCCATGTCTGGCTGGTTTTCTGCTGTAACCCCAGCATCTGGAGCAGTTCCTGACATATATAAACATATACACATATACTCACATGTACGTGAACACAAGCATGTTAAATGAAAAACCAAACCTCGAGCAAGATTTTCCTTCCAGAAAAGAGGTCCAGCCTGGGCAGAGAGAATATAAGCTCAGTCTTGAAATGGCCATGGGCTAGTTCATTCATTCAATAAATATTATTGCCAGACACTATTCTAGGTTCTGAACACATAGCAGTGAACAAAAGATCCCTCCCTTCATGGAGCTTACATTCCAGGGGGAGGGGATAGTGAACAAGCCAAATAAGTCAACTAAGTGCACAATAGAAAGTGATAAATGCGTAGAAGAAAAATAAGTGGTAAGGGGTTTGGTTCCACAGTGCTGAGGGTAGGTGGGTGTAGGAGGAGAGCTATGTGTAGACATTAAATATGGTGGCTGAAACTGAAAGGTCCTGAGGGAACTGGTCTTAGAATCTCAGGTCAAAGGAAACCTTAAACAAAAGACTCGAGGTTGGAGTGTGTCTGGTGTGACTGAGGAACTGCAGTGCGACCTGCATGGCTGCAGCAGTGTCCCTCCTGTCAGCTTCCCAAGTTTGGGGAGGCAAGAACCTAGGATTTTCATTAGCTGAGGAATGCCTTTTAAGGAATGTCTGAAAACCCTACTTCTTCATCCTTTCCAGGGTGTAGTCTCGCAATCTGCACCGGCTCTCTCAGGGGCCTTGTTTTCTCTGCCTGGTGTTTGTTCTGCACCCCTTAATACTGCCACAACACTCCCACAATAGGGTGGGCAACATTAGCCCCAGTTTGACACATGAAAATAAAAAGCAAACCCTGAGGCACAGAGAGCAGTGCTAGCGGTCAATGCCCACCAAGAAGTTCTCATTGAATCTCCTCAGGGACCCTAGAGTCCCACCCCTTTTGACAGATGAAAAAACAGAGACTCAGAGGTTGAGATTTTCCAAGGTCACACAGCTCAGTCCTGGCAGAGTTAGAATTGAAATTCAAATCTTTCTCTTTTGTCTCATTTTTTTTCATGAAACCAGACATACAGAGACACCCAGCATCTGGGGAAGAAGTAGGAAGTTAAGAGGTGAAGCCCAGACCTTAACAGAGCACTAAGAAAGTGCCACTTAAGCCACACCACACAAGGAATATCTAGAATTGAGAATCCCGGAGTTGCTGTGTGATCTCAAGCAAGTTACTTCCCCTCTCTGGGCCCCCGTTTCCATGTCTAAAACACACTGAAGGCAGGAGTCTACTTTGTGCACTTGCTTCATAGATTCAGGAACCATGAGGTTCCTGGCACATAGTATATGCCCAAACCATGTCAGTCCTTGTTTATGGAGTTATATCTAACTGAAGTGAAAAGGCAGAGGCTGGTGCCAGTGTGGCCACCTTTGGCTATCCCCACATTTGGGTGAGATTAGCTCTGGGGCTGGCTGAGGTTCCCAGCCAGTGCACTGGGGACTGGCAGCACCAGGCCCCAGGCCTCTTTTCCCTGTGGAGTCTTCTGGAACAAGGATGACAGCAATGCCTTTGCTCTGCTGTTCCAACGTTTAACGGGGAACCTAGGAAACAGATAGGCCTGGCGAGGGGGTGTGGAGTTTCTGAGACCATGTCTTCTCCCTGTGACTCTAGTCTCACCTCCCCTCTAGCCAGGTCAGTCCAGAAAATAGTTCCCCTTCTCTCAGCTGCTCTGCCCCTCCTCCCACCTGAGGTTGGAGGAAGAGGGTCCCCAGGGTTGTTTAATGGGGTGGAGCTGTCTTTAATCTCCTCCATAACTGTTTTCTGGATCCTCATTAGAAGCCATAATGTCCTATTAACATGCTGATGAGATTTCATTTGGGTCTAAGGAAGCAAGAATAGTTGGGAAGATGCAGGGTGGGGGTAGGGCACAGGGCTAGCACCCTAGGGATTCCAGGGTAGAAGAACAGAGGGAGCTCCAGATATCACCCTCTAGTGCTTGGGAAATTCAGGGAGACTCAGTCCCACCATTCCCTGTGCATAGGCCCTCAGGGGCCTGAGTCAGCTGCCCCTAGGACTGACAGTGAATACATACCTCTCTGCACCCTACCCAGGAATACCACTGCGAGGCCTCTTCCCAGTGACCGAGGTTAGTCACTGAAGCCTAAGCTCATTTCTCATTTGTTCCTCTGGTTTTACCTATGAAAAGTGGAGGTGTAGCGAGAGAAAGGCCCCATGTTCCCCGCCTCCACTTAACATGCAGCTGCCTTGGACTAGCTACTGGGAACTAGGGGTGGAGCTGAGCGGCCAGGAGAAGCTGTGTAACAGAGAAGGCAGGTGGGCTTGAAAAAGGACTCTTGCTTCTCCAGCCTTGATTTGCTCCCAGGCACTTGGGAGAACTTGGAAGGACAAGCGTGGAGGAGAGACATACAGAGACACTTGAAAGAGAAACGTGGCTGAGAGACACGTGGGAAGGCTGACTGTGGCAGGGACAATGGCAGCTGTTGTCTTGATTTGTACTTTTATTTTGCTCCTTTTGTCCCAGACTTGCCTTACCCCTTTTTGCTATTACTCCGCCAGAAGGTGCCTTAGAGTTGTGGCAAGCTTTCAGGCCTCAGCAGCCCTGCTTCAGGCTAACTCTGTTTGGCTGGGCATTTGCCCACAAAGGGATGGGTAATTATAGGGATTTTATTGGGAAACTATTATTAGTAATATTCTCTCTTCTCTTCCCACTCTATGCACACTATCTTTCACACTAGGAGTCTGCTTCCTTTGTCTTTATAAGGTGGAAGGCAGGACCCCATTTCAGAGCATGTACTCCCTGAGTTTGGGGTCCCTGGGTACCCCCATGGTCATACCCTAACATCCACACTGAATGCGTGGGAGCCTAGCACCAAGTTAGCCTACCAGGACATCAGTGAGATCCACCATGGCACTCTCAGACAATGGAGAGCAACAGAGTGGAAGTGGATGACAGGGAATCAGCCTTCAACCATGTGGCTGCGAAGACAGGTCCTGTCTTGCTGGTAGGCCTCCTCTGAGGGGTGAGGGAGACAGATGGGTAGGCAATTACAGTCCAGAGCTGTGATGATGGAGGTGTCTGAATGTAACAAAGAAGGGCGGGACTCTCTGCGTTCCTGTGGCTGATGTGTGGAGGCTTCTCTAGAGTATCTAAAGATACTCCCAGCTGCAGCCTCTGTGCCAGAACTTTGGACCTGCTAATCCCTCAGCTAAGAACACCTCCCCACTGCTCAGCCCACCAAAATCCTGCTCCCTTCAAGGCCAGCTCCCTGGTTCTCCTGGCTGCCCCTGCAACCTCATGCAGTGGGCCTAGGTTTGGAGGCATTGGCATCTGTGTTGTTTTTGTGAACAAGACTGTGAGTTGAGCTCCAGCTGGTGCCTTGAAAGACATTCACTGGTGGGCATCGGCACCCACAACCCCTCTCCAAGCCCAGTGGATGCTTGACTCCCTACCCTGCCAAGTCCTATCCCTTCAGTTCCTTCACAGGACCTTGGCTGCTGCTGGCTCAGATTCTAGATCCTTAGCTTCCCAAAATGATTCAGATTGGGCCTCCTGAGAAGCCAGTTCTGAGTACCTGAGTTTGTTACAGGGCAGGGAGAGGGGCACCCCAGGCCCCGCAAACCTACCTGCTCTAAGTAGGTTCTGCCAACCACTGCATCAACACGAAACATATAAGACTTTAATGAAAAGGAGCTTTAATACAATTAGTAAACAATACAGGAAAGGCAAGGAATATAGTTTCTAAATCAAGCATCCAAGTTACCCATCCCCTTGTGGATAAAAGTCCACCCAAATGGAATTGGCCCAGAGCAATGCCTAAAAGCCTGCCACAGGTCTAAAGCACCTTCCAGTGGGGACCCACAGGAGAGGATCAGAAACAACCAGACAAGTCTGGGAGGAAAAGAGCAAAATCAAAATCAAGATAAAAGCTGCCATTGTTATCCTCCCCGCGGGTCTCTCACCCACATCTATTTCAACCAGTCCACGACCAAAAAGGCAAGCGCAGTTTCTTCACGTGTCTCTCTGCTCCATGTGCCTCCTCCAGGTCTCCTGGCTCTCCATCCTGCTTCCTCCCTTTATCCATCCCTTATCCAGCTTCTTCTTCTCTTTTGCTCCACCCTCCTTTGGGTGGGGCAGGGAACCTGGAACTTCCCCTGTTACAGGTTGACCAACTGGCCCAATTTTACCAGGCAACCTGTCTAACCCTCTTCCCGTGGTTAGCCCTGGAAGCACCTTGGCTGAGCTTCTCTCCTCTTCAACCTTTCCTACAAAACTCTCCTTCC
Source organism: Talpa occidentalis (assembly GCF_014898055.3). NCBI lineage: Eukaryota > Metazoa > Chordata > Mammalia > Eulipotyphla > Talpidae > Talpa > Talpa occidentalis. The sequence goes on from NW_023601543.1 coordinate 47,915,605, forward strand.
TGGCTCTTTGGCCTTTGTCCCCAACTGAAACACATTTGTGTGGCATGTTACAGTTTGCAGGCTGCTCCCTCAACTCAGCATTCTGTCACTTCTGGGCTCTGAACTCCTCAGGACCTCTCACCCGTTCCTGTCACAAATGGAAAGAGTAAGGGCCAGGGGGACAATCAGGTCCTGACTCCACCACCTATTGCTGGATGGCCTCGTTTAAGTCACTTCAGTTCTCTATGCCTCCGTTTCTATAAACGGGAACAATATTACTTGTGCACTGAAAGCACCTAGTATAAGTATAGTGCCTAGCACACAGTAAGTGCTCAATAAATACCAGGTATCATCCCCAACCTTCTCAAGGGTTCACCCAGAAAGTCTCTAAACTCACACTGTTGCCTCCCGGCTTTCCCTCTGGCCCCAGTTCATCAGTCTCTTATTGCCAAACTTCTGTCTCTGGAATCAGACAGACTTGGTTTTATTTCTAGTTCTACTACTTACTCAGTACTAAATGAATGTTTTCTCTGAGCCTCAGTTTGTTGACCCATAAACTGGGACTTGGAATCCCCTCCCTCAACAGATTGATGTGAGGATCAAATGGGAAGACAGTCCCTGGAGTGCCTATCATAATGTTTGTCATATAGTAAGGATTTATCTTGGCACATGCATAGAGCTCAGATGGTGAGGCTGGTTCGGTTTGGCCTGGGGGTATAATGGGCTTAAAGGGAGAGGAATGGTTGGGAACCCTGACAATACCAAGGAGGCCCTGGCAAGGGTAGCCAAACTCACTAAGGTAATACATGAATGGCATGGCAAGCTTAGGCCTGGTGTTGGCAATGGGCATTGACAGATGTGCTGGTCTGACTCCTGGGCCCAGCAGATGCCATAAAATGAAGTTTGTGGACTTCAGAGACCTGGTCATTTGCAGTAGGCCCCAGGGATGTTTTCTGAAGGTCTCAAACCTATAAGGAAGGGCATGAAGGAGAGAGAATGGTTGGGAAGGGACTCTGTTGGATGGCAATGGGGAAGTGGGTTGAAAATACTGACAGTGCTCTCTAACTGCCTAAAAAGAAGTGAGGCAGTGTTCTAGGGGCCAAGAGTCAGAGAGATTTCAAAGGTAAGTCCTGTCTGCTTGATGCCTGCCTCAAGAGGTTTTGGTGCCCGGTCTCTCCCTGGGTGGCCCTGTGTGGATCCAGTCCAGAGAGTCAGTGAGGGATGCAGTCCTGATCCCTCAGGACATCATGGCAGGATCTGAGACTGGAGTTGGGGCAAGTGGGGAAGCAGAGCCTGTGCAATGTGAAGTATCCCCTAGCTTCTGGCTCCTCGATGCCAGCGAGAGGCAAGACAGAAGGGCAGGAAGATGGGAGGTGGCAGAGTGAGGGCAGATGGGCAAGAACTGGCTTTGGGAGGGCTCTGAGCACACAGGCAGTCTTGAGGCAAGGTCCCAAGCTTGATGTCAGGGACCAACCAGCCTCAAGCCAGTCACCGGGGTTCTCCAAAGCTCAAGTGGTCCGCAAGATGCTACTCAGATCAAGAACTTGTCAGACAAATACTTATTAAGCACCTACGAAGAACCAGACAGGATTGGGAAAACAGGTGAATCCCATGGGCCTTGCCTTCTGCCAACTTGGCATCTCGAAGATGAAGTAGTGAGGCCTGGGTGCAGGGTAATGAGTAAGGGAGGTGGGGGACACAGCTTTATCTAAGTTCTGCTGCCGCTTGGCATGATGCAGCCTCTCCCCTCTCTGAGCCTCAGCTTCCTCCTCTGTGCAGTGAGAGAAGCTGGGGAACAGATACTTTCTTTTTTTTTTTTCTTTTTTAATAGAGGCATGTTTTATTTATTTATTTATTTGTTTGTTTGTTTTGTTTTGTTTATACATGCACTGGGTACAGTCAGAAGCGCAGGAGGGTGAGATAATTCACCAGAGCCAGAGCAGGGAGCAGAGCAGGCAGAAGGACCGAAGTACACTGCTGAGGGGAGCAGCAGGGGTGGCAGGAGGGGTCTGCACGCCATGCGGGACCCTCCTCCAGTGGCCGGGGAGCAGTCGGGAACCGAACCGGCACTGCAGAGGCCGCAGGCAGCTTCGCAACCCAGAGCTCAACCGCTGCACCACCGGGAAGGCCCACTTTCTTGTTTTGTTTTGTTTTTTTTTTCAAAGATTTTTTTATTTATGCATTCAAGAGCTGGGGTACAGGCCAGAGATGCGGGGGGTGAGAGGATTCACAGAGACAGAGTGGGGAACAGAACAGGCAGACTGACTGAAATACACTGCTTGAGTGGAGCAGTGGGAGAAACAGGAGAGGTCTGCCTCGCCATGTGTGTTGCTTCCTGGCTGGCCAGGGATTGAACTCATACTGCAGAGGCTGTGGATTGCTTCATAGTGTGGTGCTTAACCCCTTATGCCACCAGGGAGGCCCAGAACAGATACTTTCTAAGGTCCTGTGAGTGCGAGTTGGTAAAGGAGACTCAGTGGTCATGAGAGGGGCCGAACAGAACATAGGATCTCAGAGCAGACAGGCTCTTAGAAGCTCTTTCTGAGCCTAAAGGTGTCTGCTTCCCCGGCCCTCCCACATCTCCCCAGAAGGCCCTTTTGGCTGGTCTTTAAGGGGCTAAGACCTTATGTGACACCCTTTCTTGCTTCCCCTGCCATGTAGGACATCCAGATGCCTGCTTGGCCACCAGACACAAAACACTTAGGTTCTGTTCCACAGAGGCACAGCCATAGAGGAATGATGTGGCTTTTTCCCTTATAGGTCCCAGGCCCTCTCTGGTGACCATAGGAGGCCAATTAGCAGAGAACAAAATGCTTCCTGCCCTGGGCCCTCTCCTACCACTGCCTGCAGCAGCTCACAACTTAATGGTTATTTGAGCTGTCTCTGGGGACAGAGAATGGGGCTTCCATGGGCTGCCTGGCTTCAGGCAGCAGTCTGGGTCCCAAGGAAGACCAGGGGAGGAGGAGCAATGTGCCTCGGGCTGCTGGGGAAGCCCAGGATGGCAGGAGCACAGTACACTTGCTCCCCAGGTATCCTCTGCATCTCTGCAAGTCCCCAGCTGGGTCCCAGCTGGTGGCAGACATAGGTGGGGTAGGAAGCAGGAGGATGAGTCACTGAAGCATTTTCTTAGTGGAGGAAGCTTCTGGGTCTGGTGCTCTTGTAAGTAGGATGTGGTTCAAGGCCTTTATTCCAAACTTTCCATGTTGGGCTGGAAAACTGATTTGTCTGCTTTGGGGCTATCATTGAGGTACCAGTTGCTCTGTGGTTTTTCCATTTCTGTGCCTCAGTTTCCTCATTTGTCAAGTGAGAATTGCCAGTGCAGGAGGCTGGGGTGGAGGACCTAGGGTGGGCAGACAAAGGGTGGGGTAGAGAGGCTGAGTCTGTAACGGTGTAATCACTCCCTTAGAGGGATCTCCGGTGATACCCCTCTCCCACCTCTATTTGAAATCCAGCCCTGCCACTTGCTAGCTCTGTGGCATTGGGAAAGTATCTGAATCCTCCTGCACCTTGGTAAACCCCGTATTAGATCAACCTTACTAATTTGCTTACCTCCTCTTGAGATTATGGGTATGAATGAGGCAGCCTTTGTAAGCACCTAGCAGTGCTCAGCCAGAGCCAGGGTGAGGGAAATGGTGAGTGGGGATGCCATCACATGGAGGAATGTGGGCAGGAGTCCTCAAATTCAGCTGCTAGCCCCAGACTCCACCTAGCTCCAGACTCCACCTCCACCCCATCCCCCACACACCGTCATGAATAATGAACTGGTATTGATTCCCTGGCAGGGAAATTCCCTGTGACCTGTGATAAAAATACATCCAGTCTGCTAACCTCAGGCTCAAGACGGGTTTTCACCAGCCAGAGCTGAGCTCATCTGTTTCCCCGCAGTAGCAGGAGGGTGAACCTATGTCCACCATCTCCCCTATTCCCTCCACAGGGAGAAAGGATCAGGATCATCTCTGTGCTGAGTTCTCCCCCACCACCAGCCAGGCCTGGGAAGGAGGGGCTGGAACACAGACTTGCATTTAAATCCTGCCTCTACCACTTCCTGCCAGTGCCTGCTTTGCCAGCTGTAAAATGGAGATGGCAATCCTATCCTCCCAGTAAGTCCCAGATCCAAGGGGAGGTGCTTAATTCAAGGCCGCTCAGGTCTTCCCAACTCTCCTTCCTGTCCCCTTGTTCTTGCTATGAAACTCAGCACCATTTCACAGAGGAATGAAACTGAGTGACTACTTTTTTAGAAAAACAAACTTATTGAGATATAATCCACAAACCACAATATTCACTCTTTTAAATTGCACAACTCAGTGGCTTTTAGGACATTCACAGAGCTGTGAATATCAGCTAATCATCATCACCACCTAATCTTAGAAAATTTTCATCAAACCGAAAAGAAATCCGTAACCATTATAGTCACTCCCAATTCGCACCTCCCTCACCCTGTGCCTCTGACAACCACTAATTTACTTTCTGTCTCTATGAATTTGCCTTTTCTGGAAATTCATGTAAGTGGAATCATACACTATGTGGCATTTGGTGTTTGACTTTTCCCACCTAGCACCATGTTTTCAAGCTTTACACATGTTATAGCATGTAACAGTACTTGATTTCTTTTCATAACTGGTGATGCTCCACTATATGGATAAAGCACATTTTGTTTATCCATGCATCCACTGATGGGTATTTGACTTGCTACTACTTTTGGACTCTTATGAATAATGCTGCTGTGAAGCTTCATGTGCAAGTTTTGGTGTGAACATAAGTTTCTGTTTTCTTGAGTAATACATGAGAGTAGACTTGTTTGTTTGTATGGGAACTCTATATTTAACTTTTTGACGAGCTTCCATTTTGTTTCCTAAGGCAGCTGCACCATTTTGCCTCTCCACCAGAAATGTATTATGTTTTCAATTTGTCCACATCCTTACCAAAACTTGTTAATAGCTTTTTTGATTGTAGCTATTCTGTATGTGTATATGTGTTACTGGGGCCCTATTGTGTAAACTACATGTAGGTGTTACTGCTCTCAGGCCAGGGCCAGCCAAGTTGAATGATCGGGAAGGACTGTGATAAAAGAATATAAGGAAGCATAGGAGGGATTCCCGGATCCCCCAAGATGCCAATCCCCAGCTTAGAGTCTTAGTACTTGGTACCTGGCTTCGAGAAGAAAGAAGAAAGATGAAGCCTTGGTGGCTGACCTCTGAAGACAGAAGCTGAAAGTTTTGCAGGGAACTGGGTGGCTGAATCAGCCTCTGGTCTTGTTGCTGTTGTGGCCTGGAGAGAGCACCAAGGGCCTCAAGCCTGGTGTCTCACTGAGTTGTTGTTGTGGGACAAAGGCTCAGGAAGAGCTGTTTATCAGAGTGTCCACCATCATCTCCCACTGCTGCTGCCTCCATTGTGGTTTGTTCCAGTGTCTGGTGCTGTTCATCTGGACCTTCAGAATGTTGCTGTGGGCTGCTGCAGCATCGTCCCATTGGCCCTGCTGAGATCACCTGTGGCTGCCGCAAGCTCCAGGCCCTCATTTGTGGTATGGTGCCATCTTGGATGAGCGGCCTTATTTTGGAAATTCTGAACACTGTGGGCACTGTCTAGGGTGAGATAACCAGCCACTTGTGTTCATAGTAACTCTTTCATCCCCCTGTTTGTTAAATAAACCCCATTATTGTTGCTTCCAGAACCTGAGTGGTTTTGCAATTTTGTGTGTGGGTGAAGAATGCACAGACAGTGTCCTGTCCTCTCTTGGACACTGTCCTTGGAGGCTTGCAGTACTCATATAGTCTTGCTTCATATGAACTGGTATCTCATTGTAGTTTTTTTTTAAAGATTTATTTATTTATGCATACAAGAGCTGGGGCACAGGCCAGAGATGAGGGGGGTGGGGGGTGGTGGTGGTGAGAGGATTCACCAAAGACAGAGTGGGAAATAGAACAGGCAGACTAACTGAAATATACTGCTGAGGGGAGCAGCAGGTGAGACAGGAGAGATTTGCTTCGCCATGTGGGTTGCTCCCTGGCTGTCTGGGGATTGAACTCCTGCTGCAGAGGCTTCAGATTGCTTCATAGTGTGGTGCTTAACCCTTTGCTCCACCAGGGAGGCCCTCATTGTAGTTTTCATGTACATTTCCCTGATACCTAATGATGTTGAGTATCTTTTCATGTATCGTTGGTCAATTGTATGTCTCCCTTGGAGAAATATCTATTCAGGTCATTTGCCAACTTTCTAAGTGGATTGTCTGTCTTCTTATTATTGAGTTGTAAGAATTCTTTATTCTGACTACAAGTCCTTTATCAGATATATGATTGGAAAGTATTTTCTCCCATCTTGTGATGTGTATTTGTCTTTTCATTTTCTTCATGGTGGCCTCTGAAGCACAAAAGTTCTTACTTGTTTTTTTTTTTTTTTTTAGGTTTAGGCCAAGGGTTTGGTATAGAGATATGTTTAGAGGGTGGGTGAATTCAGATTTACATTTAAAGTTGGGTGTTACTGTTAATGTTAGTCCTAGGGATAGGATTTAGGATAGGTTTAGGATTAAGATTAGTGTAGTTTGAGGTTTAGGTGTAGGATTTAAGTGACTCATTTTTTTAAAAAAGACTTTTATTGAGGTATAATTCACAAACCATAAAATTCACCCCTTTAAAGTGCACATTTGAAAAAATCAGTTTGTATGTTGTTTACATAAAAGTTTTTAATTTTAATGAATTCAAATTTATCTATTCTTTCGTTTGTCACTTGTGTTTTTGGTATTGTATCTAAGAAACTATGAGAACCTAATCCAAAATCACTGTTTTCTCTTAAAAGTTTTTAGTTTTAACTCTTAAATCAAATACATTTTGAGGATTTTTTAAAAATATGGTGTGAGGTAGGGGTTCAACTTTATTCTTTTGTCTGTGGATTATTCTTTCCCTCACTGAATTGTCTTAGCACTCTGTTAAAAGCCAAGTATTGCTGGACTCTGTGATCTCAATGTCTACCCTTAGGCCAGTCAGTACCAAAGCTTCATTGATTACTGTAGCTTTTTAATGAGTTTTGAAATTGGGAAGAGTGTGTTACAATTTTGCTTTTCCTTTTCAAGATTGTGTTGACAGTTCTGGATTCCTTGTAATTACATATGAATTTTAGTATCAACTTATCCATTTCTAAAATCTGAAAGAACTGGCCAAGTATTCTGTAGGAATTGCTTAGAATCTATAGATCAGTTTGGGACTTATTGCCATCATAACAATATTATGCCTTCCAATATATGAACATGGGATGCCTTTCCATTAATTTAGGTCTTCTTTAATTATTACAGAAATATTTTATAGCTTTCAATGTATAAGTCTATATTTATTAAGTATATTCCTAGGTATTTGTGTCTTTTTGATGCTATTGTAAATGAAATTTTTAAAAATTTTTTCAGAGTACAAATACTATATACTAGTTCACTGCTAGTATACAGAATAAAATTAGTTGACATTGATTTTGCATCTTTCAGTCTTGCTGAACTTATTACTTCTAACTGTTGTGTGTGTGTGTGTGTGCACTTGTGTGTATTCTCTGGGATTTTCTATATACAAGGTCATATCATTTGTGACTAAAGATAACTTTCCCTCTTTTGAATCTGAATGCCATTTTACATTAATTTCTCATTTAATTGTCCTGACTAGACCCTCCAGTACAGTGTTTAGTAGAAGTGGTGAAAGCAGACATCCTTGTCTTGTTTCTGATCTGAAAGTATCCAGTTTTTCATCATGAACTATGTTGGCTGTGAGTTTTTTGTAGATTCCCTTGATGAGATTGAGGAAATTTTTTTCTATTCACAGTTTGTTTAGAGTTTTATGGTGAAAGCTTGTTAGATTTTTGTCAAAAACTATTTCTTTGTTTCTGCATTTGATTGTCCTTTATTCTATTACTGTAATGTAACTTTATTGGTTTTTAGATGTTAAGGTAACCTTGAATTACTGAGATAAATTGTGCTTGAATTGATGAGATGATTTTACTCACGATGTATAAGGCTTTTATACACCGCTGGATTTAGTCTGCTAGTATTTTGTTGAATATTTAGGAGTCTGTATTCATTAGTCTGCAGTTCTCTTGTTAATGTTTTTGTTTGGGTTTCAAGGTATTACCAACCTCATAGAATGAGTTATTAAAGAGACTAAAGAAATGATATTAATTTTTCTTTAAATATGCGATAGAATTCACCAATAAGTCATCTCAGTCTGAGTTTTTCTCTGTGGAAATTTTTAAATTATTACGTCAATCTCTTTACTTGTGTAGGCTATTCAAATGTTTTATTTTTTTTTGCATTAGTTTCAGTGTGTTCTCTCTTTATAGATATTTGTCCATTTCATCTAGGTTGTTGAATTTGTTGGCATGTTGTTTTTAAAATCCCTTTTATTTTTGTAAGTATGTCTTGCTTTCATTTCTCATTTTAGTAATTTGAATCTTTTTTTTTTTTCTTAATCATCCTACTGAGTGGTTTCTCAATTCTGTTGATATTTTCAAAGAAACAATTCTTAATTTTGTTGATTGTATTTATCATTTTCCTGTTCTTTATTTGATTAATTTCTGATCTAATATTTATTATTTCCTTCCTTCCCTTGCTTTAAGTTTAGTTTACTCTCCTTTTTCCTATTTTTTTAAGCTGGAAGATTAAGTTATTATTTGAAATATTTCTTCTTTTTTAGTACAGGCATTTATAGCCATAAATATCCCTCCAAGTATTGCTTTCAGTGCATCCCATAAGTTTTGATATGCTGTGTTTTTGTTTTCACTCATCTCAGAGTATTTTGCTCCCTTAATATTCCTTCTTTGCCCATTGATTTTTTGGAGTGTGTTGTTTAATTTCTACATATTCACAAATTCCCCAGATTTCCTTGTTTCATCGATTTTTTAAAATTTATTTTTATTTTTATTTTTTTAAGATTTATTCATTTATTTATTTACACAAGCACTGGGGGCACAGTCAGAAGCATGGGAGGGTGAGAGAATTCACCAGAGCCAGAGTGGAGAGCAGAACAGGCAGATTGACAAAGTGCACTGCTGAGGGGAGCAGCAAGCAGCAGGAGAGGTCTGCACGCCATGTAGGACTCTCGCCTGGTGGCCAGGGATTCAACCGGCGCTGCAGAGGCTTCAGGCAGCTTTGCAACCCAGCGCTCAACAGCTGCGCCACCGTGGTGGAGGCCCGTTTCATCAATTTTTAATATATTCCACTATTGAATGGAGAACATATTTTGTATCATTTCAATAGTTTTAAATTTACCGAGGCTTGTTTTATGGTCTACCATGTGCATTTGAGAATTGTATGTATACAGCTGTTGTTTAGAGTTCTATAATTGTCTGTTAGGTCAGTTGATAGTGTTGCTCAAATCTTCTACATTCTTGATGATCTTCTGCTACTTGTTCTATACATTACTGAAAGTTGGGTATTGAAACTTTCAACAAATCTGCTGTTAAGTCTTTCCAGTGAATTTTTCATTTCACTTACTGTAATCTTTTATTGAAGAATTTCTATTTGATTCCTTTTTATGTGTATGTATGTTTAAATAGACATGACAAAATTTACCATTTTAATAAATTTTAAGAGTATAATTGGCATTAAGTACATTCACATTATTGTACAGCCATCACTATCATCCATCTCCAGAACATTTTCATCTTCTCAAACTGAAATTCTGTATCCATTAAACAGTAACTCCATTCTTCCCCCTTTTCAGCTTCTGCAACCACCATTCTAATTTCTATCTCTATGAATTTGGTTACTTTTAGTATCTCATGTAAGTAAAACCATGCAATATTTGCCCTTCTGTATGCTACTTAAATTCATATTGCACAGTGTCTTCAAGAGTCATCCACATTATATGTCAGTTTCCTCTTTTTAAGGATGAATAATGTGCCTTTGCATGTACACACAACAAATAGCCTCCCAGATGTCCACAGGTAGCTATGTGAGAACATTTCACAGCCACTAATGAACTTCTCATTCCCCAGATCTTCCTTTTGAGTGTTTTGACCTGTCTCTTGTTTGCCACAATTGGTACTACTGCTATGATATCCATAGTAAACAATTGTTACTGGCTGTTTTCATCAAAGGCTCTGGGGACAGAACTTTTCCCAATGCGTGAACTCTATCCAGTTCAAATAAAACTTTTGTGAGTGATGCTTTTCCAAGGAGTAGCTAGATAGGCCAAATAACAGAATTCCTATTTTATTCTCTGGAAACTGGACTTATAGATGACCTTGAAACCTGGTCTTCCCTCTCTGGTTGTTGCTAGACATCTGGTTTCCAAGGGTACTATGGAGCTGGGAGGAAATAAATGAGACTAGGTTAAGTCCAAACCTAATTAAAACATACTGTTCTTACCAAGAATCAGCAGTTTTTTTCAAATACTACTCCTTAGATGTTTGCAAATTTTGGTGAGTTTCTAGAATTCTGGAAAAGTTAATTTTGATAATTTGTGCTCTTACTGTTTTTAAGGAGGGGCAGATCTTTGGAGGTCTTTACCCTACCTCTCCAGATGTCCTGCTCTGAGTGACTCCTGTAGGATAGACAGGCATCTATAACGAAAAATAGCAGGGGAAAATTCCAGACAGAAGTAACAGTGTATACAAAAGATGAAGATATGAAATTTCATGGTTTCGTTAAAAGTCACAAATGACTCTGAGTTACTAGAAGGTAAGGAAGGTACATATTATTCAGAATTTTTCCTGCTGAAAGTTACTAAAACCGGCTCACAAAGTTGATAAGGTAGGTTGATAGGTAGGTCTAGCATTAGGTATAGATGAACCTAGAGTTTCGTTCAATCATTAGGACTCAGTCTTGCACTCTCTTGTATGTTTTAATGTCATCCTTTGCTAGAGTCTCCTTCTATGGTTACGAGATGGTGGCCAACAGGTCCAAATTATGTCCTCTAAGCTCCATATTCAATGTAAGGGGAAATGATCTTTTCCTAACATTTCTGTCAAGAGTCCCAGAGCTAAGTCTCATTGTACTCTCATCTCTGTCCAAATCACTGTGGCCAGGAGAGATGGATACAGGCCTGAACCACATGGTTTTCCCTTAAGCTAAGGATGGGATCAGTCCGGAACTGAATTGCAGACACTGAACTTGAAGGAATGAAAGCTTATTAAGAAATATAGGGATTATTTTGCCAGAAGTTGGGTAGTAAGTGATAATCAGGCAAAATAATAGATATAAACCTGGGAAAGAGTAGTAGAAGTTAAGACTTGGAAGTGTGAGGTCTGGAGGTATCTTGCCACACAGCTATCTCAGGCCCTGAAAAAGTACATAAAAAGCATTATTGGTTGAGGACTTGCTTTGTGTTAGTCTGTGCTGAGTACTGGGATATCAACCCCCTAAAGGCATCTCCAGTCTAGTTTCAGGCACTCTCAACCTATAACTTCCTTATCAAAACTTTTCTAAGAGGTCACTTCATCCAGATTTTTAGTTGCCCAGACTAGAAAATTGTCTGCTCAGAGAGGGTTAGGAACCTTATCAGTGTCACACAGCAAATCAGTGGCAGAACTTGGACAAGGACTGGGCTAACCTCTCTGTGCTACATACGTGGGCCACATTCATTCTTCAAGTTGTCTTTTCAGACCACATGGGGAGCTTTTCCACTGTACTCACATCCCTGCTGGTAGCCCCAAGAGAATGCTAACTGCCCTTGTGCTCACTCTAATTACCTTCTCTGTGGGATCAACATTGAATTGTTCCCTCTATTGCCTTGTTTTCTGTCTAGTCCCAATATGTCTGCCTCCTGTCCCTACACTATTAGATCCCCTGTTCCATCCACTTTTGTTAACCACTGACACACATTTGCAAGCAGCCTGCCGACCCAGCACCTAGATATAGATAGTGTGAGTCAAGGGGTGTTGGTCACACACACCCTACTCTGGGGCGCATGGAAATCCCTGATTACCACCCCCTACCCCTGCCGCCCCGGAGTGTACTTGACTGGCAGAACTGTTACTCCTCTCATTCCTGCCCTGATCAAGGAGGAGAGAAGTACGAAACAGGTCACCTAAACATCCTAGGAGTCACCCAAGTAACCTGCCTGTGTTCTCAGAATCTGGATCTTTCCAGGCCCATCCATCAGTGGGTTCATCTGTGCATGCCCTAGGCAGGGTGGGACAGTTCTGGTCCTGTCTTGGCCTTCTTTCCTAACCCACCATCCTGTGACCACTTCCCTTTTGCTAGAAGCTGCTCCACTGACTTTGCTGATTCCCTTCCCTGGGACTCTCTGTGGCCTCATTGTTCCACCAATACTTCTTGCCTAAATCACTGCATTGGTCTCTTTCCTGCTCCCTCAGTTTCTATTGAGGCTCTCCTCTCACTATCAGTGTATTCTCCATATTGAAGTGAGATTAACAAAACCTGGACCATGGCCCTCCTCTGCTAACAATCCTCCCCCACACTGCCCATTTCCCTCAGAATAAAATACAGAGTCCTTATGATGCTCTACAAGGCCCTTCACAAATTAGACTCTTGTTTGATCCTCATCTCCTACTCTCTTCCTCCTTCACTCTCTTCGCTAGCACATGGATCTTCTGGCAGGTATTTAAAGAGTCTGTCATGCTCAGGACCTTTGCACAGATTGTTCATTTTGTTTGGAATATCTGTCTCCCAGATCTCTAACTGGTGTGCTTCCATATCCACTCCAGATCTCTAGCCAAATGGTACTTACCTGGTGAGGTCCTCCCTGACTATTTTTTTAAGCTTTTAAACTCTATCCTCCCCCAACATTCCCTCTTCTCTACTGTTATTTTTTCTCCTTGGACCTATGGCATGCGATGTATTTGGTTCACTGATTTTCTTGAACTCTGTGATCCAGAGTTTTTCATATGTTTTTCCAAAAGCTTCATTCCCAGAACTTAGAATAATACTTGGTACATAGCAGGTGCTCAATAAATATTTGATGAATGAGTAAATAAATTACAAAAATTCCTGAATAATCAGAATTTTGGAACCATTTTAGTCATATAAATTCAGTCAGGGTTTACTTAGACCACTTGATCTAAGTGCCCATTTTCATATAACAAGTGGGGAGGCTGAGATTCAGAGAGGGAAAAGAACTTGCCTAAGGTCACAGAGGGTGTTAGTCAGAAATCAGCAACTTAAGCCTAGGATCAAGGAGCCTTCCAGTGGCTGATGTTTTTGGATCATCTAACGAAGCCTTTCTCTTCCCACAAAGAAGCTAATGGGTGAGGCCTCACTTTCTGACCCTGCCATCTGCCACCCCACTCTGGCCGTCCCTTGCCCTGTCTTCCAAGGTACCAGGGGTTGAGATCTATCCCTGAGGCAGTGATGCTTCTTTGAGTAGCATGTATTAAAAGCTGTCTTCGTGCCAGGCTCCACACTGGGCATTTTATAGAAGATGTCTCATATTCTTAACACTTTGAACTAGTTTTCTTTTCCCCTTTGCACAGATAAGGAAGCTGAAGCTCACAGAAGATAATTGACTTGCTTAAATTCACATAGGCAGCAAATAACAGAGCAAGGATTCAGATCCAGGTCTGTTGGCTGATTCTGAAGTTTTTCTCTGATGTTCTGATGCCAGCTGACTCTGAGTGGAAGCCCTCTCTTCAGGCCTTTCTGTACCTGCAGGAACAGCAGGTCTGGAACAGGCCAGGCAGGTTTAGAATTCTGGGAGGAGTGTTGGCGAACTCTGGTACTGCTTGGCCGGGGCCTTCTTTCTCTGTCCCAGGCCTGGAGAGCTGGGCTTATTTTCAGAGCTGGACTCACATTTTCCCCATGGAGTGTGGATAGTCCACAGTTGAGCCAAATGGAGGCCCCTCCTGCCCCTGGGAGGAGAGGGGAAAGGGGGAAGGGAAGCAGAGCAGCCTTCCAGAAGGGATAGCTTTGCCGGGTTTCAGCCTAATATCCTGGAGCTATTCCTAGGTAGATTGTGGTCAGTGGAATTATGCTTTTATCAGGCTGCTGGGAGTTTCAATAAAATCTTTATGGCCAGGAAAGTTCTCTTTATGGAAATCAGATTATTGAAGTGCCTGCTGAGGGGAGGGCTTTACCAGTCTACCTTGCTCCCCACTGCCTCCCTCCTCCCCTTCAGGGCTGCTCCCCAAACTCTGCTCTCCCCTCCCCTCTCCTTCCCTCCCCATAGGTTCCCAGCCCCCAGGAACATTTGAGATCGCCATAGGGAGGACCCTGGCAGGTAGAAGAGGCCTGAGGGCACACTGGAGGTCTTAGTGGGGCTGCAAAAGAGCCCATTCTCATTCTGCCACTGTCACCTGCTTTTGCCATTTCTGGGTCAGTGTGTTGGCAGGTTCCAGACCCTGGTCCTCAGCACACAGCTGAGCCCCACTCCCTGTCGCCCCACTCCCTTTCGCCCCCTCCCCACCCTGCCCATCTGTCTGCACAGCCTTACAGCCCCATGCCCTTTGGAGCTGGAGCTGGGATCTAGCCCCAGGACAGTGTTGCTCCAGCTCTGTGGAGGCCTTCCTGGGAATTCCCTGTCCTGTGCTTTTTTTTCTTGGGGGTGGAGCAGCAACTATGGTTGAGCCCCACCCCCCCAGACCCCATAAACTGCCTGCTTAGGGAGGTCCTGCCTAGGACATTTTCCTTGTGGCTTTCTGGGAGGTTTTAATTTAGCAAAAGAAAAGTGCTGTGGGCCAAAAGAAGGGGCTAGATTCCATAAAAAGCAAGCCTGAAATCTGGTGCTTTCCCCTACCCAAGTTCTCCTAGCACCTCCTCCCAATTTCCTTTCTGATATCTTCTTCCATTAGGTATCTAGTTTTAGGAGACATCATGTCCTCTGAAGAATAGTTGAAGGAACTGAAAAGCGAGGTTGAAGGGGCCAGAGCCTTCGTGTTCAGCCCTTGAAGCACTGCCCGGTGGCAAAGGAAGGGGGTGTGTTGTGCGTTGTTCCAGCAGGAGAGCCAAACCCAGTACCTGCTGGTATTTTCACTTTGTTATCAGATGGAATCATGCCAGCACCAATCTGAGATTCAGGAATTTTTTTAAAGATTTATTTATTTATTTATACAAGCACTGGGTACAGTCAGAAGCACCGCGGGAGGGTGAGAGAATTCACCAGAGCCAGAGAGGGGAGCAGAGCAGGCAGAAGGACCGAAACACACTGCTGAGGGGAGCAGCAGGGCACAGCAGGAGAGGTCTGCGTGTGGGACCCTCGCCCGGCAGCTGGGGACCAAACTGGTGCTGCAGAGGCTGTGGGCAGCTTCGCAGCCCAGCGCTCAACTGCTGCGCCACCAGGGGAGGCCCAATTTGGGAATACTGACCTCATTTTACAGATGAGAAAGTGGAGGCCTGAGGACACAAAGCTAAGAAGGGGCACTCTCTGCACGCTACTGCTGTGACCAAAACACAAAGGCAGAGTGTAGGCCATGGGTTCAGCACAGATGGACTTTGCAAGCCACCACAGCCAGCATGCACCCCTCTGCACACCCCAGGCTGTCCTCAGTCACTGCCTGGGGCTCTCTCCCTCTTTAACTCCATCTCTCCCCCACCCCGACCCTTTGTGGAGCCTCGGGCCTGGACACCAGCTCCATGTCTGGCCTTGGCATTCCTCTTCACCTGGGTGTGACACTTATTCTCCCCATAGTTGTCCCCAGACTTTCCTCACTTTAGACCTTTTAGAATTGACCCAGAGCAGGTAATTTGCCCTGTGCTCCCATCCTGTCCACCCTCCCCTCCTGGTTCAGACAATAAGAAAGAACTTTCTAACAGGCAGAGCTGTCCAAGCATGCATGGGCTGGGCAGGGCTGGCTGCTTGGCCCAGGCATTGGGTGGGGGACTGTCTGAGCTGGGAATCCTTCCAGCACTTTCTGTTGATTAAGGTTTTCATTTTCCTACGTGAGCCCTTCGATTATTATTCACAGTTTTTGCATGCAGCCTCTTGTTTCCTATTCTTTATCTCTCTCTCTCTCTGTGTACTTTTGTTCCCTCCTATCTTTGTCTCCTTCTCTCCACCTCTCTATTTCTATTTCTGTTTTCCTGTTTCTGTGTTCTCTCTCTCTCTTTCCATGTCTCTGTTTCTTTGTCTCTGCCTCCCCTGCCCCAGTTCCTCCCTTTGGAGCCTCCCTGACCAGGGTCTGCTGTGTTTGGTACACTGCCTTCTTCAGTTCTCTGCAAATAAACTACTTCTTTCTTTGTGCTTTGTCCGGCAGACTGCAACCTTTGCCAGAGCTGATGCTGTGAGGCAGCATTTGAACAAAACCATCTTTACCCCTGGGAAGCTGGAGGACACCTTTTGTTCTGCAGCTTCTCTCCAAAAATGGAGGAAGTGATATTTTCAGTTTCCTTCAGACCCCAGCTGGCGTGCCTGTTTTGCTCAGAACCTGAAGGACTCAAGAGTGAGCAGATCTCAGTGGCACTTGGTAAAGCCCTGTCTTTGTGTCCTGATCCTCCACAGCCATCCTTTGTCCATATCTGGAGGTCACTCTCCCTCTTCTGGTCTCACCCTCATTCCAGAAGAACTCAATGCCTGCTCCTGAAGGAGCAGAAAGAAGTTGAGTGTTGCTGGTGTCTCGAGCAGGAGATGGCAACTTGAATGGTAGTGGGAGGAAGTGTGAAGGGACGAAACTGGAGAGGTAAACTGGGGCCAGGCCAGGTGGAGAGCTGACTTTATCTTAAGACGACTGGAAAGACAGTGAAGGTTGTTAAGCAAAGCAAAGGAGATGATCTATCTGCAATTTACAAAATCATGCTGGCTGCTGATTGGATACTGAATTTTAAGGAGCAAGAATATAAGGAGGGAGGGCCTCCTGGTGGCGCAGGCGGTTGAGTGCCGCTCTGCAGAAGCTGTACACAGCTTCTGCAGAGCGGGTTCCATCCCGGCCAGCCAGCGAGAATCCCACATGGTGCAGCAGACCTCTCCTGTCTTGCCCACTGCTCCCCTCAGCGGTGTATTTCGTCAGTCTGCGTATTCTGTTCCCCACTCAGTCTCTGGTGAATCCTCTCACCCTCCCGCGCATCTGGCCTGTACCCCGGTTCTTGTGTAAATAAATGGATCTTTTAAAAAAAGAATATAAGCAGGGAGATCATTGTGAGAGCTGTTGATGTGGTCCAGGTGAGAAGTGGTGAGACTCAGACTGGGGTGGTCGCAGCAGATATGGGGAGAAATGGACTTTTTTATGGTGTATTTATGTTGTAAGAGCAATGGGGCTTGGGGCTTGATTAATTGTAGGCATGGAGGAGAGGATGGTGTCAAAGCAGATTCTGACTTGTACTATTGGGCAGCTGATGATGCCTGTGATTGACCCAGAAATCACAAAAGGAAGAACAGTTTGGAGACTTGTTGAGTTCTGAATTGGCCATGAGGAATCTGAAACGCTCATGGACCAGCTGAGTGTAGGTAGTGGTCAGGCAGTGGCAGATCCTGGAGCTCAGAAATAGAGACATCGGAGACATGAGCAGAGATGGTAACTGAAGCTGTGGGGTGGGGAAGTTGGCCTAGAGCGAGAGCGTAGCATGAGGAGAGGATCTGGGGAGGCTCTCAGGCATGTGTAGCATAATAGAAAGGCTGTCAGGAGTGGATCAAAGGGGAAGAAGTGTTGTCTAGGGAGCACAGGGGCTGCAAAGCCAAGAGGAGAGTATTGCCAAAAGGAGAGGGTGATCAGCTGTACCAGATGTTGTGAAGTCAAATATGAGGGAGGAAAGCAGCCAGCAGATTGGGCCATTAAAGTGTCCTTGGTGACTTTCATATGAACACTTTTCAGCAGTGCTGGGTATGGTAGTTGGACCGTAGTAGTTGAAAAGATAGGAATAACTGAGAGTGTGTACCCTGAATTCTGCCATATATCATTTCCCATCCTTCTGTGTTTAGAACTGAAGAAAAGTCAGCAGCGTCCATTGTTTTCCATTATATGGAGGCTTGGTTCTCCATCCCTGACTCACACACACACATGCACATGCACGTGCACACCTACACTCAACACACACACACTTCCTTCTTTTTGCTTCAACAGACTGAATTGTAAGACTTTCCTCCTTTCCCATTTCAGATTCAGAAATAAATTGCTCACTGCCCCAATGGTGAAACCCTATATGGTCTGGTAAAAACGTATGTCTGGAGCTACAAACTCCACGTTTCAGCCAAGGAAGGGAGCTGGCTGCTAACTGGCTTGCAAGAAGTCTGGGTGGGGGCAGGGGTGGGACGTGGAAGGGGGCATACAAAGCAGAAGGAGAGGTTGGGGCGGGTGTGAGGAGTAGAGAAGGCAGGGGACAGAGGAAAGAAGGCGGGGAAAGGGGGGGCCAAGAAATACTCAATGCGGTGAAGCCTGGAAAAGCTGGAACCAGAACCACTTTCCAGCATCCGAGATTTGTGTTGAAACCTAACCTTTGCTCCTTCCTACCTCTGGAGCAAGTAACTATCCTTTCTCAGCCTCAGCTTGCTCATCTATAAAATCGATTTAATAATAATAAGCTACCTCATTGGTGCTCTATTAGGCAGAATATCTTCTTATTCTTATCATTAGGACAGAGCTGGGGTTGGGAGACCAGGCAATATTTTCGGGACCTTGGTTGGGCTAGGGAAGTAGCTACCTACTTGGGTTTCCAGGGAGAGCACAGAGGAGTCGGGCTGGTTGTGGAAGGCAGCAAAGATGGACAGAATGAGAATCAAAGCATAGCCATTTGGTCCCAAACTCAGCAGTCCCTGTGGTCCTTTTACCTTTGACCCAGAGACAGCCTACAAAAGAGAGGACAACTCAGCTCTGGGGCTAGAACTCTGTACACTAAGACCCACCTCCCTCAGCTACATATGTATTTTCAGGCCTCACTGGTGAACCCCTGCCATAGCTTTTCACAGAATCCTACAACCAGCTGCTTGCCACATGCTGCCTGGATTTCAGGGCTTGAAGAACTTCTGATGCTACAGGAGGGCAGGGAGGCAAGAGGTACTCACTAGGCCTGACCCTTGACCCTCACCCTCACAGACCAGATGTAGAGGCCAATCCTTCTTTTCAGGCCTAGCTCTGGTCGTCCCAGGCTTCCCCTGCCCCTGGAGCTACACAGTGGAAACTCTAACCCATGCTTGCCCCCCTTTTCCGGCCCCCTCTTCTCCTAACCCTACCTTCCTGTCCTGTCAGGAGGTTTTAGCTAAAAGAAATCTACTGCTAATGAAAAAAATTCATCATGGCCCTGGAGTGTCAAGAAGTGCAGAAATGAGACACGCTCTTCAGGGCGGGGGGTACCACCTCCTCCTGATTGGCAGGGCAGGAAATTGGGGCCTGGACCAGTGCAGAAGCCAAGCCAAGAGGGTGCTGGGACTACTCCAGAGGCTGTGGGCTGGGAGGTAACAGTGGCAGACTGTCTGGGTGCAATCAAGGCTGCTATGACCTCATGTTGAAAAGTGGGGAACCCCCAGAACAGAGGGCTTTGGACCTCACTCTCACCAGTGGGGGAGGGAGGGGAGTTGTGTGGGGATGAGACATGGAATATATAGGAAAGAGAGTGAGAAGCATGAAGATGGATGAGTCGGAAGAGAAGGGAGAAGCTAGAGGGGCAGCTACTTCAGGAAAGCAGCTGCCCTTCTACTGACTTGGGCCCAAAGCTTTGCGAGAACCAGGGTGGGAAATGGCATGGAGGAAGAGCTCCAAAGCCCCAAAGTCATGAGTTCCGATGCAGCCCTGGCTTGGAAAGGCAGAGGCAGTGGCCAGGCACACGGTGCTGACAGAGACAGGTTGATAGGCGAGGTAGCTGCCCAGGTCAGAGTCCAGCAGTATCCACTGTGGGCAGACAGGTCTGAGGGCAGAGCAGGGAGGGCCAAGTCCAGCAGGTTGTGCGGTAGGACCGACAACGACATCTCATCACACTCAGTGTGGTGGACGTGTTCCATGATGCTCTTTTCACATCACGTGACTCCTAGTGTTGGGGGAACAGTATGTCCGAATGAACTCTCCCCACTGATGTTTTATGGACTCTACCCCCACCTCCATGCCAAAGAGATCCCAGGCACCGAGGATTACAACTCCCATCATGCTATGAATCTGCCATGACTCTTGACTTCTTGAAGGGAGGATTGCTGGGAACTAAGTGTGAAGTTGAGTAGCCATGCCTGGTATAAAACCAAACGCATGTGGGTCTGTGGGGAGCTTGATTTTGCCTGCCTTCAGCATGCACCCGGGGTCCCAGCTCAGACAGTCTTACTCGTAGGAATCAGTTAAATCTCTCTCTCCCTCCCTCTTCCCCCATCTCTCTTTCTCTGTCTGTCTCTCTCTCTGTCCTCCCTCTTTTAGTTTCCTTTGAAAATAAACCTTTTATTAACCTTTCTATGTGTGCCTGCCCTTGGGTCTTGTTCTGAGTTTTTTTTTTTTTTTTAAATATTCGGATGAGGACTCACACCGGGCCATCCCATTTCTCTTTGGAGATGCCCTGTAACGCTAACAGCCTCATATGGGGCTCACTTCATAAAGCAGTGATTGATTCCCACCTCATGGGCACCTGAAGGGATCCTCAAGGGTAATTTTGACTCTGCAATGACTTAGAGGCCGACTTGAATGGGCTAAGTCTGTGTTGAGCATGACTTCACTGATGGCTCAGCAAGCGTGTGGAGAAAGGTTTGGTGTGGAGGTCTGGACAGAATGGATCTCTCCCTGGAAACAGGGTGCCTTCATCTTTACCTTAAAACAAGCCAAGTTATCCCCTGGGATGGTTCCTGCTCCTCAGTTGGAGATCTTTTTGGCCCTGCCTTCTAAAAAGATCCATAATCCACTAATCCACTACTTATCACCTTGCCAAATCCATGTGGGGCCCAACCACCATTGCCTCTCATTGGAAAAATCCAGAGATCCTCCTTATTTCTTTCTCTGTCTTTACTCTTTCCTTCCACACTACTTGGCTCACCTCATGCAGCCAGTGTATTTCTGTTAAGATGTAACTAGGAGTTTGCTCAAAATCCTCCAGCAGTTACATTCCCCTCAGAACAAAAGCCAAATGACATATGAGATGTCATTTGCAAGATGTATCCCCCGCACCCGCCACCTCTCTAGATCATCTCTCCCTTTCCCCACATTTCTCATTTTACTCTACCATCCTGCTCCCGAACACATACTCACCTTTGTGCCTTTGCACCAGCTCTCCCCTCTACTGGAAATACTCTGTCCACAGACTCAATATGACATGTTCAAACAGTCTTCAATCTCTGTCCCAATATCGCCTTATTGGAAAAGGTTTTGCCACCTGATCCTACCCAGCCATCCTCTCCCCTATTACCTGCCTTTCCTCTATCTTTTCTTACCACTGGACATATCATATAGTTATTCATGCATTGCCTTTATCTGACTGATAGAATATAAGGCAGGAACTTCTATTCTCTGTTGTATCCCCAATACCTAGAAAAGGACCTGGCTTATAGTAGGTGCTCAATAAATATCTAATGAATGGGTAGTTTTTTAAATAAGATTTATTTATGTATACAAGAACTGGGGTACAGGCCAGAGATGAGGGGGAATGAGAGGATTCACCAGAGAAAGAGTGTGGAACAGAACAGGAGGATTGACTGAAATACACTGCTGAGGGGAGCAGCAGGCGACACAGGAGGGGTCTGCTGTGCCATGTGCGCCAGCTTCCTGGCCAGGGATTGAACCTGTGCTGCAGTGGCTGTGGACAGCCTCACAGTGCTGAGACTCAACCCCTTGCACCACCAGGGAGGTCCCCATGAATGGGTAGTTTAGAACAAACAAGCAGAGGAGAGAATCAATCATCTCTGCCCTGACACTGGAACTCTCCACTGTGCTCCTTATTTTCCTGATGTCACTGACTTGCAGGGAGTTGGATTTAGCCTGGCCCCACCTGTGGAAGCCATCCTTCCTGACTTAGCTGACACCCTAGCTAAGTGACACCCTCACATCCTCATGAGCCTGCTTTCTTCCTGCCTGATCCTTCCTGCTAGTCACATCGCATCCTCTGACCTGGCATCATCCCCCAGGGGACCCAGGCATATCCTGGCTCCTCGGGCTCCCAGGCCTTAAAACTTGCCAGACAGGGCTCCTCTGCACACTGTTACCACCTGTGCCACAACCAAAGGCACCAAGGACTCCCTCAGCAAGCACCCTAGGAATTGAGAGGAGTTGGGGGAGGATTTGGAATGTATGCCACCTGAGCCTCCCCAGGCAGAAGCTAGCCCAGTACTCTGAGCTGTAGAAGGAACTGTTCTTACCTCACGGGCAGTTCCAATGTTGGGCTGGGATGGAGATGACACCGTGGGGAAGAAACGGGGCAAAGACTGGTTCCGGAGTGCAGAGAGCCTGGAGGGAAGCAAACACTGCAGAGCCTGTCAGCAAGAGGCCTGGGGATGGAAGAGAGTCTGATGGCCGAGAGTTTGGGGCTCAGAAACTCTGTTCCTGGGGTACTGACTGTGCCTAAGGCACCCAAAGGTAATCTGGCCATCAAATTCAGGACCCGAACAGAGGAAGCAGGCAGCCTTGAGTGCCCACGATTGCTGTGGTGGACACTGTGGGCAGAGGGGAACTGAGTAGATGTATCTCAAGAAGCAGAGACAACTGTCATTTAAAGTCTCAATCATTTGACGAGACACTTTGCATGCATTTTTTTCACAACAATCCTGTAAAATGTGCATGATTATTTCCATTTTAACAATAGGCAAATTAAAACCCAGATTTGAAATGACTTATCCAGGATAAGAGCAAGGAAATGGCCGGTCAGGAATATGACTTCAAATCCTGGTCTGTGGCTCTTTCTACAAACATGGAATGAGTGTGCACTTTATAGCATGCACCATGTAACACATGCTTCACATCTTTGTCTAATGTGATCATTGCGAGAGCTTTAGGAGGTAGGTATCATGGTTGCAATTTATAACTCAGAACTGGTTAAAGGACTTGGCCAGCTAGTGAGAAATGAAGTTTAGTTTTAAAACAACATCTCTCACATTCCAAAAACCATAACCTTTTTACTATATCCCCCAATAAATGTTTGATGAATGGAAGGAGGGAGAGAGAGAGAAAGAAGGGGAGAGGGAGGGAGGGAAAGAAAGAGTAAAGGAGGGAGGGAGGGAGGAAAGAAAAAAGAATGTAAACATAGTTAGCCAACTCTTGGAAGGCCTGGAAAGAAACACCTGCCACAGGGACATGTTGGTGTCAGGTGAAGGCTAAGCCATCCAGATTAGAAGGAACGAGGATGAGACTGGATTCCATTTTCCCTCAGGCCCCACGGGGCTGTCCAGAGAGCTAAGCACCAGGACCAGCTTCCTGGACATGTGATCTGAGCAGTCCCACAAGGTCCCATGCTCAGAGAGGCCCTGGACATGGCTGAATACCTGGATGCTGCCGTCTTGAAATCAATCTTTAACAGGAGCCTTGCATTGTAATTTAGTACTGGGCCCTGCAAATTATGTGGCTGGTTCTACTGGGATCTTATACTTGGAACAACGGCCCCCTCCATGCTGCCAGGTATCTGCTCTTTGCCTCCAAAGTCTGCAGTGCACATGACTCCTGAGTGTCCTCTCTAAAGCAGGGCTCTGGTGCTGTCATTTCTCTGCTCAAAGTTCTTCCGTGTTTCCCTATTGCTCATTGTTTCACCATAAACAGCTCAGTTCCAGAGCCTTCCACAAAAGCCTTTATTTTCTCAGGACTCTTTTACATAGATTCTCTTCTTCTTGCCCCCAGCGTAGGCCCACTGGCTTCCAGTGTCTGCCTGGTTCCTACTTGGACCTTATTGTGTTGCTAACCTTCAGTGTCAGCAGGCCAGGGCAGAAGCCCAGTGTCCAGTGAGAAAGTTTTCCTTTCTGCCAGCACACCGGCTCCCCAAGGGCAGGCTTTTGGTCTCTTCCATTCACTGCTATGATCACAGCACCCAGAACAGGGCCCAGCATATAGTAGGTACTTAACAAGTAATGGCTGAATAAAAGACTAAATAAATGAATTCAAGGATCTCCACAATCCGGCTTCAACATGCTGCAGGCCTGACTCCTACATGCTTCCACCCAACAGAACAATTTTTTTTTCCCCACATATATCCTGTGCTAGGCCCACAGCCCAGGGTGCCTCTGCTCTGATACCATGACCTTCAAATTCGAGCCATGTTCAAGATCCAGTTCAAAATGCCATTTCCTCAGTGAAGGCTTCCTGAACAACATGTCTGGACTCTCCATGGTTACTAAGATGTCTTCAAGGCAGCCCTCACTTTTTGTGATGTAGCAGGAGCAGCCAGACTTGGGACCAAGTCTTCTTTCTGCCACTTAACTGTGTGATCTTGACTGAGCAAAACTGAAAATGACACCTACCACGTTGGTTGTACTATGAATGAAATGAAACATCCCAGCACTAAGTGTATTCAATAATAATAATAATTCTATTATTCATAACGATGATAACAATCAGCTATGAGAGCAGACTATCAGAGCACTTCTTATGCAACTATGCTATCAGGGAGATACTGGCATTACTATTCTCATTTTAGAGATGGAGAAGCAGGTTTGGAAAGCTATGCAATGTTGTACAGTTAACAAGTGGCAAGGCCAGGATGGAGAAGCCAGGCAGCATGGCCCAGCTCTCTGGGGCTTCCTCACCACACCCCCCAACCCCACTGGGCTCCAGGTATCAGCAGTATCTGCTCTTGCTCCGGAGCTCCCTGAAGCCCAGCCCCAGCCTGGGGGACTGCATCTGTTCCAAATTAGAGATGGTTTCTTTTGAGATGCAAATCATTTGTAACCAGAGGGTCAAGGTATACATAGATACTTCTTTTTCTCCAAATGAAGCTCTAGGTCCAGCTGGCCCAGGGGATCTTGTTTTCCTTTTTCTTGGCCCTTGAAGAGGGTGTAGTTATAGCGTGGTCTCCATAAAGTCTAAATAAAAGCTGGCCATCTGGTCATCCACACTCTCCCATTTACCACTTCTCTGCCCTCCTTCTTGCCATTCCGGCCTCGGATTTGTTGACATCCAGTGATACCCCAAGGACAATTTTAGGGGGTGCTACAAAACTCTCCTGCAACTCTAAACAAAATGAATTCAAACCTGATTTTAACTCAAATATTAATGAAAACCATACCATTCTTGACTGAGTGGGGCAAAGGGAGGGGTACCTGGAAAGTCCCCAGAGAACCAGGAGTGGTGGGACTGTGATACAGGTGACATGGAAAATGAAGACCATTCTTCTGGATTATGAACCACCAAACCACCTCTGTCTCACATGGTCTGGGGACTACAGTCACCAAGCCACCCTGCACAGGCATTAGTGCTTCAGCTTCTGATCCCCACCCTACCCTTCATTCCCACCGAACACCAGATGTCGACAAAGTCTTTCTCACAGCACAATCGGGGGAGCAAAGCTCTGTTTTCTCTGGGTGAAGAGAAGGTGAAAGAGACCCAGAATGAAGTTTCATTTGGCTCAGTAGTCGCGGTTCCTCGGAGTTGCGGTCTGTGTGTTCCAGTTTAGGGCTGACTATAAGAGGAGTTCACGTAAGATCTGGGAGGCAGAAATTCAGTCATTGCCCTCTGGGGGCTGATGCAGAGGCCCTGCTGATGCCACGTACACCATGACCCCCCCCTTACCTTGGTGGCCTGAGTCAGTTCTGCAGCCTGGACTTCTAGACTGCAGATCTTGGGGAGCTTCAATGAGTCCTGGGCCAGGAGAGGGTGCAGAGCTTTGGTGGGGGTCCCCCACACCATCAAGATGAGATAGGGAGAGGCAGAAGTGGGTTCTGACTTGATCTCACTCTTTCCTACCTAACATCCAGTTTTTCCTCCTGGCTGCCAGTCCTGCTCACCTGACGCAGCCAGGTGCAGAGACCACAGCCTCCCCAAGTTAGAAGGTAAGGTAGACATAGGCTTCTTCAACCAATCCCCAAATGGTGGGAATTCTACCCCCTAACAGATTACCCACAATGGTACTGCTTCCCTTGTCAAACCCTCAGAGATGTATGTCAATGTTATTTTATTAGTATAATGAGATTGGGAGTTTCAAAGGCTAGGACCAGGTCTTTGTCATGCATGTATTAAGGGGCTGACAGAGAAGTTGCTGTCAGTTTCCTCCATGGTCTTTGCAGAATAGTAGGGAATCCAATCAAGGCTCTAGACAATTGGCCAGTGCTTATTGTGACTCTAGAGAGGGCTGGATGGACACGCAAAAGTAACTGGATGCAGCTAATGCTCTCCAACTCAAGTGGATAGAGAACACTAGCAAGTCAACAATAACTAGTGGCCAAAGATAATAAGACCTTGTGCTTATTAACCACATTGCATATGTTACTCCACTGTATCCTTACACTAGCTTCTGAGGCAGGTAGGAAATATGAAGCTCAGGGACATTAAGTAGCTTACCCAAGTTCACACACGGATTCCGATGGAAGAGCTCAAGCTCCAGAGCTCATATGGGATTATAACTATTGTCCCAGGCAGAGGCAAACAGCCCCAATACTGCTGAGTGTAGGGGCTTAGAGGATGGTGAAACAGACACCTGGGCAGGGGGCAAGAGCCAAGGAAATTTTCTAGTGCAACCATGGAATCTGAACTTGGCCTTGAAAACTAAGGGGACTGGGAGAATTCCCCTTCTCCCTCCTATCCCATTTGTTATTGAGTTCTATAGATGCTTCATTAGAGTGCTTTTAACCATCTCATTCTGGTCTTTTTGCCCATGTTAGACTTCAAACCTTGCCCATCTCTGGCCCAGACCCTTGATCCAGCTATTCCCCTGCCCTCTTGGCCTCCAGCCTACTGTCCAAATCATATTGGCCTTAAGAGCTACCTTTCCAAAACTCAGCTCTGATTATGGAATGCTTTCATTCAAGATCATGCCATGCCTCCACCACCTGTTAGGGCCTCATGGGATGGTATTATAACATTAAGACTGAACCATAAGTAGTTGCTGATAGTCAACCATTTTTTTTGTTTTACAAAATGGCAGGTGCCTTTTGTTCTTCTAATATTTGTAATATTAACATAGTATTTGTATTGATTAACATAGTTTATCAAGCCCTTACATTGTGTTAAGATTAGACACATGCTTCCAAGCCCATCATTCCCACAAGTTTCCAACTCTCTTCTCCATGACGTCTGTCTGCCTCTTTGGACCTTTCTCTCTTACACTATCTACCTTGACATGTTTTTCTTTTTATCTCATGTTTTTCTCTGTATCTGTTTTTCTCTGTATCTCTGTATGCCTCTTTCTCCATCTCTGCCTATATGATTCTCTTGCTATCTCTGTCTCTATTGCTCCATCTCTAAGTTTTTAGTTGTCTTTCTTGTCTCTGTTATTATTTGTCTCCTCTCCACTGCTTTCTCTCCTTCTCTGTATTTGCATTTTTCTTACCTCTGTCTATATCTGTTTGTTTACCCTTCTTCCTCCCTTCACGTGTGTGTGTGTGTGTGTGTGTGTGTGTGTGTGTGTATGTGTAGACTTGTTTTCTGACCTCCCAGGATGCTGGTGTACACGAAGCCCACCTGTAGCTGGGATGAAGGCCTCCCTGCTAGGGAGTTGGGAAGATAAAACAGACGGGAGCAGGCATCTGGCTCACGGGACCAGGTCCATCCTGAGCCCAGGGCACTCTTGTAAAGGCAGTTCCAGGAGCTTATAGTCTGCTCTGGGGCTACAGTCTCATCCTGCCTGGAGCCAGCAAGGCAATTGGTGCAAATGGCAATTGCCCAGATGTAAAACCCAGCTGTGCAAATTAACCCAAGGCCTGTAAGAAATTAGACTGGATCTAAAAGAGATCAGGCTGTGGAAAAGGAAAAATGTTAGTTAAAAGAGAAAATTCCTCCTCCCACCTCCAGGTCAGAGATCACAGAAGAGAATCCTCAAGCCATGAGGGACTTCAAGGGGCCATCTGGCAGGGCCACACCTCAGAACAGGTCAGGTCCTAACCAGCCAAGACAGTCTGTCTTTCTATCTTTCAAGAGCACAGTCAGAGATTTTTCAGCATCTGCCTTCAGTATCTTGTTCTGGGAATAAATCCCTGCAATGTGAAAAAGTTTGAGGGAGAGCCCAGACCACTGGAGTCACTCATACTGGGATTCTAACCCCAAATCACATCCCCCTTCCAATCTTCTATACCTGGTACCACCGTTTACCCAGATGCTCAAAGCCTGGACATCTTTTTTTTTTTTTTTTTCCACTTATGCCCCATCCAATTCATTAACAAACTCGACAGCTCCAGCTCCCAGCTGCATTCCCAGTCTTAGCCTCATGCAGAAGCACACTGACTGTGGGCCAAGGCCGCTTCATGTCTGTCTGAATGACTGGATGCATCCTCACTGGTCTACCTGCCCACACTCTGCTCTCTCGTCTCCATTCTCCACAGGAGGTGGACAGATATTTTAAAGTGTCATGTCATTCACAACTTGTCATTCCTCTGCTCAAAAACCCTTCTCTGGCTTCTCATCACACTAAACCCCAGGTATTTACTGTGAGTAACAAAACCCACATCATCTAACTGTGTTTCCCCTTTCCGCACCCACTCCCCTCTAGACATACTGCTTTCTTGCTGTTCTTTTAACCGACCAAGCTCATTATTTCCTCAGGGTCTTTGCCTTTACATTCCCACTCCTTAGGCTGTTCTTCCCCCAGATTGTCACAAGGTACCCTCCTTCCTTCATTCTTATCTCTATTCAAAGTTCACCTCCTCCAAGGGGCCTGCTCTGATCACCTTAGCTAAAACATGTGCTGCCTCTGCTTTAACCCCTAGAGCGCTCTCTCGTCTACAGCCCTCTATTTTTCATCAAACTACTTATTCTACTTGGCATTATATTTTACATTTATTTGATAACTGGATGCCTCATTCACTGTTAGCACAATGCCTAGTATTCTACCAATCACTTGGTAAGTACCCACTGGTGGTTGAATGGAAGGATGGAATCCTGTTATGGGTTATGTGACTCTGAGCAAGTTACTTAACTTCTGGGTTTTCATTTCCTCATTTTATTACCCATGAGTGGCTGTGATGAATAAGTGAGATAACAGATATAATGATCACAGTGCCTGGTACTAGAAATAACTGATTATTAAAATAGCTCTGCAGTTTTCACCTGATTTTTTAATT
Source organism: Talpa occidentalis (assembly GCF_014898055.3). NCBI lineage: Eukaryota > Metazoa > Chordata > Mammalia > Eulipotyphla > Talpidae > Talpa > Talpa occidentalis. Next base: position 47,944,530 of record NW_023601543.1, read on the forward strand.
TCTGTTCTCAGAAGAAGCAGAGAGCAACTATTTTCCCATCTCCAAGCTGAATAACCCAAATCCTTTCATTTTTGTGAATTTAAACTTGGTGGTACAGGAAGCTGGGGATGAGTGGGAGTGGTGGTAAAGAAAGAAACATGGCACCAGGCTACTAGCTTCTTGGAATTCAGCCCGGGCAGGAGTGAATCATAGACTTCAAATCAACTCTTCAATATGCTAAAGGCACTAAAGAAAACCATGGACATGAAATGAAACAAAATCAAGAACACAATGCATGAAGGAGAATATCAATAAAGAGATAGAAATTATTAATAAGAACCAAGTAGAAATTATAGAACTGAATAATATAATAACTAACATGAGTGTGCATCACAGGCCTACCCTTTCCTCTACTTGAGGGGTCATATGACAGGTGGTCCATGTCTCTGAGTTTGAAGTACAAATCCCATGAAGTTTCAGGAGGAAGCATTTTATTGCCATTAAGCAGCTTTGGAATAGAGAGACCTGGGGTCCAATCCTAGTTCTGCTGTGTAACTTTGAACAGGCACTTACCCTCCCTGATCTCAGTGACAGTGATCCTCGTAGCTGCCAAAAGGAAGAAATGAGATAGCACACAAAAGGCACTTTGGCCAGTGCCTGGCATATGGTCAAGGCTCCCTAAATGGTTGCGATTATTACAAGCATTATTGTGATCTCATCCGTCCCTGTCTCCAGGCAGCTCTGCATTCCAACCATTCTCCAGAGGTTTGGCTCCAATCCTTTAAACCATCACACCCTCCTACCTAGGAAACTACCCCAGATTCAGGCTAGCTTCAGCACATGGAGATTTTGCCCTGCATAGAAAGAAAGGGCATTAGCTTTCCTGATGGCCAAGAAGATTCAGACCAGACTCACCAGACTCACTGCAGGTACACACTGACTGGTACCTGCAGACAAGAAACAAAGACCTAAGTAATAACAGCAAAATGGCAGGACAGCTCTAAGCACCCATCTCTCCTTATGTACATCAAAAACCACACAGAAACTGCCAGTGTCAACTTTGCAAGAACTCCAAAAAAAGAGTCAAAGAGATTCAGCAGCCAAGCCAACATAGACTTGAGAAAAGGGCCACTTTAAAATGTTCCTGGCCTCCAGAACTGTCTGTTAAAACACTTGCTGAATACAAGATGAAGGAACAGAGACTTCAGTGATCACACATAACAAGGAATATGATTTTTGCAAGAGTAGTTTTAGAAAGTCACTAAACAGGACTTCCCTGGTGACACAAGGGGTTAAGCACTGCCCTGTGAAGCATTCTGCAGCCTCTGCAGCAGGAATTCGAACCCAGGCCGGCCAGAGAGAAATCCGCATGGCGCAGCAGACCACTCCTGTCTCACCTGCTGCTGAGCAGCATATTTCAGTCAATCTGACTGTTCTGTTCCCCACTGTTTCTGGTGAATCATCTCAACCCCTGCATCTCTGGCCTGTACCCCAGCTCTTGTATGCATAAATAAATAAATCTTTAAAAAATAAAAATTAAAATTAAAAAGTCATTAAACAGATGGTGACTGTGACCTTCAACGATCAACAACAGCAAGCCCTGGGGAAGGGGGAGAATCTGATTTCCAGGGTCATGTTAAAGTATTCAGATGTCCAGTATTTGACAAAAATAACAAACATGTATAAAGAAACAGGAAAGTTACACCATTCAAAGGGGAAAATATTAAGAAAATAAGACATTGCACTTACTGGACAAAGACTTCATATCAGCTACCTTAAATATGCTCACAGAGCTAATGGAAACCATGGGCAAAGAACTAAAGGAAAACAGGGATATGACATGAAAACAAAATTAGAATATCAATACAGAGGCAGAAATTACAAAAAGAAACTAGTAGTAATTCAGACCCTGAAAAGTTTGATAATTGAAAGATAAAACTCAATGGGGAGTTGGTAGTGGTACAATAACAGATTTACACTGACAGAAGAAAGAGTCAGTGAACTTGAAAAGAGGACATTTCAAAGTTCCATCAGAGGAACAGAAAGAGGAAAAATAAGAAAAGTGAACAGAGAGTCCTGTGGGATAGGATTAGATAAAACAGCACACACACCATGGGAGTCCCTTAATGAAAAAGAACACAGTGAAGAAGGGACAGAAAGAATATTTGAAGAAATAATGGCTAAAAATGCCCCAAACTTGATGAAAAGACCCAAGATTACAAACATTCAAGAAGCTTCATGAAGTCCAAAGTTTTGAGGACCTGAGACAAACAACTTGAAAGCAGCAAAGGAAAAGTGACTCATAACATACAAGACAGCCTCAATAAGACTGTTGGTAAATTTCTCATCAGAAATAATGGAGACCAGAAGGTAATGGGGTAATATATTTCAGTAGGATGCTATGAACAATTGTGTACAACATATTAGATAATCTAAAGGAAATGGACAAATACCTAGAGATACACAAATTACCACAATCAACTGAAAAAGAATTAAAAAAATCTCAGCAGACTTATAATAATTAAACAGGCAGAATTATTAATTTCTTTAAAAAAAAGCCTCTCAACAAAGAGATTCACAGGACTACATAGATTCACTAGTGAATCCCACCAAACATTGAAAGAAGTTTTTTTTTTTTACCAATATTGCCTAAATTTTTCCAGAAAATTGAAGAGAAGAAAATACTTCGCAAATCATTATAGCAAGCCAGCATTATTCTGATGCCAAAGCCATATAAAGACATCACAAGAAAAGAGAACTACAGACTAATAGGCCTTATAAATAAATATGTATATATGCATATATATGCAAAAGTCCTCAACAAACATTAGCAAAGTAAGTCTAACTAAACATTTTTTTTAAAATAATAAATTTTATTTTTATATTCCCCATACAATTGCAACCCGCCTTTCTGATCCCAATCCCTCTCCTCCCGCCCCCCACCCCCCAAAAAGTGTCTCTGTTTCATAGTTTTTTGTTGATTCTGATTTTCACTTTTTTATAGTTATTCATTTTCCTGGTCCCTTATTTAAGTTTTCTAGATTCCTGCTATGAGTGAGACCATCCAGTATTTTTCTTTTTCTTTTTGGCTTATTTCGCTGAGCATGATCCCTTCCAGTGCCATCCATGTTACTGCAAATTGCATGTGTTTATCTTTTTTGAATGCTGAGTAATATTCCAGGGTATATATGTACCACATCTTCTTGATCCAGTCATCTATTTTTGGGCTTTTGGGTTGTTTCCAAGGCTTAGCTATTGTAAACAGTGCTGCTATAAACATAGGGGTGCAGGTGTTCTTTGGAATTGATGTTTCTGTGTCCTTTGGGTAAATACCTAGGAGTGGAATTGCTGGATCATATGGAAGCTCTATGTGTAGTAGGTCCAGAAATCTCCACACAGCTCTCCATGGTGGTTGGACCAGTTTGCACTCCCACCAACAGTGCAGGAGAGTTCCATTTTCTCCACACCCTCGCCAACATTTGCTGTTGCTAGTTTTTTTAATATGTGCCATTCTCACTGGTGTAAGATGGTATCTCATGGTAGTTTTGATTTGCATTTCCCTGATTACAAGTGATATTGAACATTTTTTCATATGCCTGTTGGCCATTTGCATTTCCTCTTCAGAGTAGTTTCTTTTTAGCTCTTCTGCCCATTTTTTGACTGGATTATTTTCTTTGTTGTTGTTGAGTCTCATCAGCTCTTTGCAGATTTTTGTGATCAGTCCTTTATCATTAGTGCTGTGTGCAAAAATGTTCTCCCAGTTGGTGGGGTTTCTCTTTGTTTTTGTTATTGTCTCTTTTGCTTTGCAGAAGCTCTTTAATTTGATGTAGTCCCAGCTGTTTATCTTTGCCTTCACTATCACTGCTTTGGGTGATGTGTCTGTAAAGATGTCTTTGATGTGCAAATCACGTAGTGTTTTGCCTATATTTCCTTCTATATATTTTATGGTTTCAGGTCTTATGTCTAGTTCTTTAATCCATTTTGAGTTGATTTTCGTGTCTGGTGTGAGGTAGTGGTCAAGCTTCATTCTTTTGCATGTAGCGACCCAGTTTTCCCAGCACCATTTATTGAACAAACTTTCTTTGCTCCAATGCATAGTCTTTGCTCCTTTGTCAAAGATTAGTTGACCATAAATCTGTGGGTTTATTTCTGGATTTTCTATTCGATTCCATTGGTCTGTATGTCTGTTCTTGTTCCAATACCATGCAGTTTTGATGATTATGGCTTTGTAGTATAGTTTGAAGTCTGGGAGTGTGATGCCTCCATTCCCTTCTTTTTTTTCAGGAGATCTTTGGCTATTCGGGTTTTTTTGTGATTCCATATGAATTTCATCAATAATTGTTCTATTTCTTTGAAGAATGACATTGAAATTTTGATTGGAATAGCATTGAATCTGTATATTGCTTTTGGTAGGATGGCCATTTTAATAATGTTTATTCTTCCAATCCATGAGCAGGGGATGTCTTTCCATTTCTTTGTGTCTTCTTCTATTTCTTTTAACAGTGTTTTATAGTTTTCTTTGTATAGGTCCTTTACCACTTTTGTTAGATTTATTCCCAAATATTTGATTTTTTTGTTTCAGTAATAAAAGGGATTTTTTTTTATTTCTTCTTCTTCAGATTTATTGTTTGTGTATAGGAAGGCTACTGACTTTTGGGTGTTGATTTTGTATCCTGCCACTTTACTGAACTGATTGATGAGTTGAATTAGTTTTTCTGTGGGGTTTTTGGGGTTCTCTATGTATATTATCATATCATCTGCAAATAGTGATAGTTTGACTTCTTCTTTTCCCATTTGGAATCCTTGGATGTCTTTCTCTTGTCTTATTGCTCTGGCTAGGACTGCCAGTATTATATTGAAAAGCAGTGGTGAGAGTGGACATCCTTGTCTTGTTCCAGATCTTAATGGAATTGCTTTTAGCCTTTCACCATTGAGAATGATACTGGCTGTTGGCTTGTCATAGATGGCCTTTATGATGTTGAGGTATGTTCCTTGTATCCCAAGAATTTCAAGGGCTTTTATCATGAATGGGTGTTGCACTTTGTCAAAAGCTTTCTCAGCATCTACTGATATTATCATATGGTTTTTATATTTCTTTTTGTTGATGTGTTGGATAACGTTGATTGATTTTCGGATGTTAAACCACCCTTGTGTCCCTGGAATGAATCCTACTTGGTCGTGGTGAATTATCTTATGGATACATTGTTGGATTCTGATAGCTAAATTTTTATTGAGGATTTTTGCATCAGTGTTCATTAGGGAGATTGGCCTGTAGTTTTCCTTTTTTGTGTTGTCCTTGTTTGGTTTTGGTATTAGTGTAATGTTGGCTTCATAGAACGTGTTTGGTATTGTCCCTTCCTTCTCAATTTTTTGGAAGAGTTTGTGAAGGATAGGCACTAATTCATCTCTGAATGTTTGGTAGAATTCATTTGTAAATCCATCAGATCCTGGGCTTTTGTTTTTGGGGAGGTTTTTGATTACCATTTCAATTTCGCTGCTTGTAATTGGTCTGTTTAGGTGTTCTATTTCTTCTTTATCTAGCTTTGGGTGATTGTAGAGTTGTAGGAATTTGTCCATCCCCTCCAAATTGTTGAACTTGTTTCCATATAACTGTTCATAGTAGTTAGTGATTATTCTTTTGATTTCTGCTGTATCCGTTGTGATTTCCCCTCTTTCATTTGTGATCCTGTTTATTTGTGCTTTCTCCCTTTTTTCCTTTGTGAGCCTGGCTAGGGGTTTGTCTATTTTATTGATTTTTTCAAAGAACAAGCTCTTGGTTTCATTGATCTTTTGGATTGTATTTTTAGTTTCAATTTCATTTATTTCTGCTTTGGTTTTTATTATTTCTTTTCTTCTACTGGTTTTGGGGTTTTTTTGTTGTTCTTTTTCTAGAACTTTGAGCTTTGAGATTAGGTTGTTTCTTTGAGTTCTTTCTTGTTTCTTGATGTGAGCTTCTATTGTTATATATTTTCCTCTTATTACTGCTTTTGCTGCATCCCATACATTTAGGATATTGGTGTCCTCCTTGTCATTCAATTCAAAGAATTTTTTAATTTCTTCTTTGATCTCCTCATTAGTCCAGTGGTCTTCCAGTAGTGTGGTTTTTAGTCTCCATGAGGTAGGAAAGTTCCTTGCCTTCCTTTTATGGTTTATTTCTAGTTTGATGCCTTCATGGTCAGAAAAGATGGTTGGTATGATTTCAATCTTTGTGTATCTGTTGATGTTTGTCTTGTGCCCCAGTATGTGATCGATCCTGGAGAATGATCCGTGTGCACTTGAGAAAAATGTGTACTCCGTTATTTTGGGGTTTAGTGTTTTATAGATGTCTGTTAAGCCCAAATGCTCTAGGTCCTTATTTAGAGCTTTAGTTTCTTTACTTATTTTTTGTCTTGTTGATTTATCCATTGTTGATAGTGGTGTATTGAAGTCTCCCACTGCGTATGTGTTTTCTCTGATGTCTGTTTTCAGGGAGGACAACAGTTGTCTGATATATTTTTGTGCTCCTTTGTTTGGTGGGTATATGTTAATGAGTGTTATTTCTTCTTGAAGTATTGTCTCCTTGATCATAATGTAATGACCATTGGGGTCTCTTTTTATTTTTTTGAGTTTGAAATCTGTTTTATCTGATATAAGTATAACTGTTCCTGCTTTCTTTTTTGGTCCATTTGCTTGTAGGATTGTTTTCCATCCTTTAACTTTGAGCCTATTTTTATCTTTTGTAGCTAAATGTGTTTCCTGGAGACAGCAAAAGGTTGGGTTTTGTTTCTTAATCCAGGCTGCAACTCTGTGTCTTTTTATTGAAGAGTTTAGTCCATTTACATTTAGAGTTAATATTGATATGTTAGCATCTGTATTTGCCATTGTGTTTGTCTTTCCTTTGATTTTATTTATTTATTCTTTTAATAACTTTTTTTTTTTTGGCCTTCTTTCGTTGTTTTTTGTCTCTCTGAGGTTCTGGCTTTAGGATTCCTTGTAGTATTTTTTGGAGTAGGGGTTTAGTCGTAATGAAATTCCAGAGTTTCTGTTTGTCTGGGAAGGTCCTTATTCTTTCTTCATAGAGGAAGGAGAGCTTTGCGGGATAGAGTATTCTTGGTTGGCATCTGTTTTCTTGGAGTCTGTTGACTATGTCCCTCCACTCTCTCCTTGCCCGTAGTGTTTCTTCAGAGAAGTCTGATGTCAGCCTGATTGGTTTTCCTTTGAATGTTATCTGTTTCTTCCCTCTTGTCAGCTTCATTATTTTTTCCTTGTCCTGGATTCTTGGGAGCTTTACTATTATGTGTCTTGCTGTATTTTTCCTTTTGTCGTGGAAGTTTGGTGTTCTTCTTGCTTCTAGTATATCAATTTTCATCTCCTTCTTCACATCTGGGAAGTTCTCTTCAATTATCTCCTGGAATATTTTCTCTGTTCCTACATGTCTCTCCTCCCCTTCTGGAATTCCTATAACTCTTATATTTCCTTTCCTCATGGAGTCAGATAGTTCCCGAAGTCTTTCTTCGTTCTTTTTCCTTCGTACTTCTCTTTCCTTTTCTGTTTTGGTTCTTTTTATTTCTGTGTCTTCTAGAGTACTTATTCGTTCTTCCATTTCATCTATTCTGCTTTCATTGCTTTTCCCAGAGTTCTTTAGTTCTTTCATTAATTTTTTGATCTCCTGCGTTTCTTTTGCTTCCCTCTTTACGGACTCAATTTCATTCTTCTGATCGTTGATTATTTTTCTCATATCATTGTTTTCCTTTATGACTTCTGTCAGTTTTTAATCACAGCAATTTTAAATTCTCTTTCTGGAAGTCTCAGAAGTTCTTCCAAGTTACTGTCGTTGTAATCTGGAGGGTGGTTTTCTTTTTGTGGTGTGCTTTTTTCCTGAGGAGTTGTTAGGTTGCGTGTGGTTCTTCTACTCCCTACTCTCTGTTTTCTAATTTGTCATATGCATTGGGACACTGTGTTGCTCGGACTGGCCGGCATCTTGGGTGAACTTCTCCGCTCCCCTCTGGCTCCTCCAGGAGCCATCTCTGTCTTCTGAGGGAGCTTTCTGCTGGTTTCAGGCAGTCTTTACTGAAGAAATGTCCCTGTTCTAAAATGGCGACGCGGGACTCAGTCCCTGCGCTTCCGGTCTCAGGCTCAGGCACACTCTTCTGCGCTCCCGGTCTGCCCCGGCCGTGGGTGCCTGTTCCTTCTGTGGGCTCAGACTGCTGGTCATAAGGGGCCTGGCGTGGGCTAACTTCCCAGCTGGCCACTGTCTCCTCCGGGAGCCTTCTGCCCTTTTCAAGCAGTCTTAAGAAATTTCCCTGTTCTATGGGGTGTTAGTGACTTTTTTTTTCCTGGTCACTAGGAGGGGCCAGAGATTTCTCCTATTGTCCTTGGGGGGGCTGTTTTTCGCCTCCCCCCACCCCGTGGGACAGGGAACAGAGCGGGAATGGTAGGGTAAACCTCTACGGCTTTGGGGTGCTGTGTCTGCCTTGTGCCCCACCGTGGTGGAGAACCCATGCCCCGAATTTCATGCCCCGGGACTCAGTTCCAAAGCCCTCATGCGGGCTGTAGCCCATTTCAGTGGCACGGGAATGGCGCCTTTTGCACCCCGCTCCCGTGCCTGGGCGCCTGGTTCCTGCTTACTCAGTGAGGGACTTTCACCCCAGTGAGAGCCTCCGCGGGTCTCCCCGCAAGCCTAGGTCGCAGGCGCGGGGACCTGGGCAGGCGCGATCCCGATCCGCGTTTGCTTTTCAAGCGTGCAAAGCGCGCCGCTTTTCCACGCAAGCTTACCGGCAGGCCCGGGACCATGTGAGCTCTCCAGAGTCTCTTTGTTCTTCTCTAATGGGGCTGGGAGCTGTTTGCTCACCGCTGTGGCGAATCCTGCAGGGTTCTCCACAGCTCCGGTTCACGGGGTGTGGTGGCTGCAATAGTTCTTTCCACTCACAGTCCCGCTTGCTGCATAGTTTGTTCTTGTTGGTGGTTTTAGTTTGTTGTTTTCCTCCTCTCTGCTGGTCGGAGAGTGCCGACTCTGTGGGTGGGGGAGGGGAGCAGGGTTCTGCGCTTTCCTCCCTTCTGGTCCTCTTTTATGGCAACTTTCTTCTTCTGGTAGTTTGCTGGAGTCGTCCGTTTATCTTCCCTGTCCCAGTTCTCACTGGGACCTGCCGCTTTTCCTCCCTATTAACTTTTTTTAATGGGAGATCTTACTCGCAGCATCTCCTCGCCGCCATATTGCTCCGCCCCTTCGTAAAATCTAACTAAACATTTTTAATAAAAATGTAGCATAACAGAGAGAGATTTATCTTAAAAATACAAATGGTGGGCCTCCCTGGTGGCGCTGCAGTTGAGCGCTGGGCTGAGAAGCTGCCCGCAGCCTCTGCAGCGCCGGTTAGATCCCCGGCTGCTCCCCGGCCACTGGAGGAGGGTCCCACATGGCTCGCAGACCTTTCCTGCCGCCCGCTGCTCCCCTCAGCAGTGTACTTTGGTCCTTCTGCCTGCTTTGCTCCCCGCTCTGGCTCTGGTGAATTCTCTCGCCCTCCCGCGCTTCTGACTGTAGTGCTTCAGTGCTTGTATAAATAAATAAATAAATACATAAATCTTAAAAAAAAAAACAAATGGTGGTGCAATATAATATAATCAATCAATGTAATATACCATATTATTAGAATGAAGTAAACACAAAGACAAAAAGACTATTTCAATCAATGCAGAGAATGTGAAATCCAACACCCTTTCATAACAAAAACATCCAGAAAACTAGGAAGACAAAGAAACTGTCTCATCACGATAAAGCAAAATATGACAAATCCACAACTAATGTCATAGTCAATGGTGACATATTGAAAATTGTCCCCCTAATATCATCAGTAATATGATAAAGATACTCACTTTTACCAGTGCTATTCTATATTGTGCTGAAAAGTCTAGCCAGAACAATGAGACAAGGAAAAAAAGTCATCTGAGTTTGAATGAAAAAAGTAAAACTAACTCTGTTCATAGGTAACATGATTCTACATAGAGAAAATTGCAAAGAATCCACACAAAAAACTGCTAGAGCTAGTAATCAAATTCAGCAATGATGCAATGCACAATTTTAACAATTTAAGATTGCTTCTATATACCAGCAACGAACAACCTGAAAAAGAAATTAGGAAAACGATTTCATTCACAATAGCATCCAAAAAAATAAAATACCTAGGAATAAATTTTACCAGAGAGGTGAGAGATTTACACATTGAAAAATTACAAAACATTGCTAAAAGAAATGAAAGAAATCAAAAATAAATGAGAAACTATCCTGTGTTTCTGAATAGAAAACTAAATATCGGTTAAATGTCAACATTATTCAAATTCCAGTGAGGTTTTTTTGGGGTAAAAATGGAAAGGCCAATCCGCAAAAAACTTCACATGGAATTGCGAGGGACCTCAAATAGCCAAAAAATGTTTTAAAAGAACAAATTTGGAAGATTCACACTTCCCAATTTCAAAACTCACTCTAAAGCAATAGTAATCTTGCGACTGGAGACTCAGCAAGGCAGACTGAAAAGGACTCTGGGCTCCCAGGCCCTTCAGGGTAATTCTTTCCCTCAAGGGAGCCTACCAGTGCCTCTTCACCCTCTCATGCCTGTGATGAGCTGGCCGCAGGCTGGTTTCCAACTGAGGGCATCTACTGCACTACACTTTTACAAGGAAATAGTGACATGGCCACAGAGATCTCAAAGCAGCAAGTTGGCTCTCATTAGGCGAGGTGAGAGAGAAGGGCAGGGCTCTGTTTTCTGTGGAGCTTTCCCCTCCTGCACTCCAAGGCTAGGGCCACAGACTAGGGAAATGCCACGTCCAGAAAGGCCCTTAGAAATAAAATTATTTTGGAGTCTATCCAACTCCATTTTACAGATGGGGAGACTGATGCCGAGGAGACTGATGCCAGGGAGACTGATGGGGAAGGGAGTCACTTAGAGTCTCAGAAGAGTCAGTGAATTATAGGACTACTACATGGGAGACATCTTAAAGTTACTCTAGCTTTCCCACCGCCACCCAACCTAATTTTGACATGGTCTCAACAGCATTCCCAAGGACAGGTGATTGTCGGGCTGTGGTTTAAAGACCTTCAGAGGTGGGTGCTTAGCCCCTCCCAAGGCAGATTCTTTTTCAGCCTCCTGGGGACAAGTGGAGTGATTGAGAAAGGACAGTCCCTCCTATTTAGCAAGTCTTATTTCATGGTATTCCTCCAGGTCTTGCCTTCCTCCTCACCCTACTTCCCACTCTCCCTCTTCTTAGTACCTCTTTGTTTTGCCTGTGACTGGGATTATATTCCAGTGAAGGAGCAAAGGGTCTCCTGTTCCCAGGAACTGATTCAAGGTAGGCTTTCCAAGCATCTCCAACATCTACATGGCTTTCTTCCCAAGTCCCCCTTTGTGCAGAGACCATAAATAGAAACCTTTCAGGGTATTTGAAGGACCTGAATCCAAGGTGACCTGAGCACAGTACGAACTCATAGCTCCTTACCGAGGCTTGTGGGAAAGTTGTTTTAGATCCCCTGAGGGTCTGGAATTTTCAGCACTTCTGGGGTCCACCTTTCCCTGCTCTTCTCCTGCCCTATGTCTGGCAACCTGATATCCCATTTTCCTGGTCCCCCTCCACTCTCCTACCAGAGCTTCAATAACAAGGCACATTGTCTACTGAACTCTAAGTGTCCCCACCATTTCTTTTTGAGGATCCCAGAGTGGCTGGACTGCTATAGATGTGTGGGCTCAGCCCTTGGCGACCCCTAGGAGCCTGCAGGCATGCCATCCTCATTCACTCTCACTCTCCTGGATCTCGGACCTGATCTATTATGTGCTCTCTGGCCATACCTTGTCTCACCTAACCCTGACATGCCCAGGGTTGGGAAGGACTGAGCAGAGGTGTAAAGTCTGGACCTCATGGAGGCCATGCTCCAGGGGACCTAGTGATTATCACTGTCATTACCAATTGGCCTTTCCAGTCTATACACGTTTGCCAGCAGCCCTATGTGCCCACCTCCATCTAGCTGCCGGCCCACCATGAGGTTGACAGCAGTACCAAGGGGCACCATGGGATTTGCCCCAGGTCTTTCCAACCACTGATGCTAGATCCTTCTTTGCAACTCCTGGGAGGTGGGGGAGCAGCTGGCCTTTGCCCTCAGCCCACTCCTCATGCCCAGCCTGCTCTCTTTCCTTCATCTCCCTTCTCTGCTCATGGAACTTGCTTATAAATCCTGAAAACCCAAAGCCCCATAAATTCTCAATTCATTCTGCAGATATTTCCTGTGTTGGGGTTTTCGGCAGCATCTGCTGGTTTGAAGTTCCCTATTTATTTGTCCTAGGAGTACCATTACTCTCAACTTTAGCAGTTTTCCTGCTCTGTAGTCCTTGCCAGACTCCATTGGAGGAAGAGAAAATTGGTGAAAGAATAATTATTATTATTGTTATAAATATATATTTCATTTTTCTCTCTTTTTCCCCCCTAGACCCTGATGAAAATCCCAGGCAGGAGCTGGCAACTGGATGGCTTCTTCATGGATCTCAGGGCAATGGGTCTGTCCTGGTGGCATCTACCAAAGGGCCATTCTCTGTTCTTCTGCCCAACTGTACCATATTCTTGAGCAGCTTTCTTCCTACCAAAAACTCCTAGCTCAGGTTCCCAAGTCTCCAGGATGGCTCCTTAAGCGAGAAGCGAAATACCTACTCTATATGAGACAAGTAGTTGCACTTAATTATTTCTTATCATCTCCTTAAAAGGCTAGATTTTTGAGTCCCATTTTATAGAGGAAGAGACTGAGGCTAAGAGACGAGAAACTGGTGGTTCAAGGTGATCCAACTAGCAAGTGGAGGAGCTAGGATTTAAATCTAGGCCTGTCTGAACCCAGAGCTCTTGAGTCCACACTCCTTTCCCTCCCCCAGTTTTCTGACAGATGTCTTTATGAACCCCAGGGTGTCACAGTTGGAGCCAAATTGCCTTGATTGGCTCTCACTTGTTTCAGGAATCCACCCAGCTATATAGGTTCTCAGAATCTGAGAACCTTTGAGATCAATTAGTTGAAGGACTTGATCCTGCGGAAAGGGAAACAGAAGCCCAAAGAAGGCATGTGGCTGGCACGCAGTCCACTAGTGGTTTTCTTCACAACGTGTAAGCCCCTTGAAGACAGGAGCCATTCCTCTCTTTACATCTATTATACATGCCACCCACACAAGCACACATGTGCCTTTGTATACAACACTGAACACAATATTCAACACAGATCAATAAATACTTCTACTTTAGTAATAGTGAATACTGAGTGCCAGTTATCTTACTTAACTGTCACAGCAATCCCATGAGGTCCAATTTCTAAATGATTCAATTAAGTCACTGAGATTCAGAGAGGGGAAGTGACTTATCCCAGGACACCCAGTATGGATTAGAACTCAGGATCTGACAGACTCTGGGGACTGACTCTTGACAATATGTCACACAGCCACTTTAACAACAGGATGAAGCAGGGGCAGCTAACATTTATTGAATGAGCACTGTGTATAAAGGACTATGCTAAGTGCTTTACGTGAGTAATGTAATTTAATCTTTACAATAACTCTATGAAGTGGTCTCATTTTACAGATAAGAAAAATAGGGCTTAGAAAAGCTAAGAAACTTGCCCCGTACCAAAAACCTAGTAAATGGCAGTCATATTTATTTGATTCGAGGGGATCTCACGATTCTCTAGGAGATCCTCTTTAACTGTAGGAAAGTGATCCTGAAGGGGGTGAGCCCATTTAAAGTGAATCTGTTTAAACTGTCATAGTAAATAGTAAAAAAAAAAAAAATTATTTGAATTCATCATAAAAAATGAAACAAAAAATTAGGACAAGCATTTTATCTTAGAGTTTACAAATTTAGACTAAAATTGCAGTTCTGCCCTGGTTCTTAGGGTAAGCAAGGAATGACTCAAGCTTTAGTTGCTTGATGGTGTGATTTTTCAGACAAAATTAAATGCTAGCATGGCATAACATTTTTACTTTGCTTTCCATAGCATGATCATAAAGAAATCATTATAAAATATATTCAAGGACTTTGGTTTTCTCAAGGATATCTCTTAATAATTTGAGAGTGAAGTCATTATTATTTGAAGACTTTATCTTTTTCTCATCTTTGTTGACCTGCTCTTCTTCAAAAGCAACTGATCTAATTCTGCCAGGTTCTCATGTGTTGATGGCTTTTCAGAGATTCTGGCAGTTTTCCAATATCATTTTTATTGACTTCACACACTCCTGAATCTTTTCTAATATTTGCAGTTTCATTTCGCAAACTGAAATGGCATTGTATTTGCTCTTTACTCTCTGATGACTATGACATCCCACAAACAGGAAGACTGATCTAAGTTCTAGTATTAATCTGGGAGGGATGCCAGAGTAATTTTATGATTGGTCAGGTCACTAGTGAATATCTAAATGGTCTCTGGCTTTGCTAGCCAACCTTCTATCTGAAGGAACTTGGAAAATGAATACTTGATAATAAAGACTCCTAGTACTTACTCAGTAAGCATTTGGCAGTCAATGAGTATTAGTAATAAGTACAGCAATGTAGGGAAGTACTGGATTTATGTCCCAGTTTTGTCACTTACTAGGTATCTTTCTTTGGGCAAGTTACTTTGTTATTTTATCTCAGTAAGTCTTAGTCTCCTCTTCTGTAGGATGAAAAATGGTGGCATTTTTAGTGCCTTTCCTTCCACCTCAAATAAATAAGCTAATCCAATCACATCCTTTCCATCGCCTTTGCTAGAGATTGGTTCAGGAATGAACATGTGACCCAATACTGGCCAACTAGATATGAGTGAGGGAAGTCTACTTGGCTACCTCTGGAAAAGGTTTCCTTCCTCCTAAGGAGACAAAGAGGGAGCACTTTTTCTTTTCTTCCAAATGATGTCAGGCCTGGAAATGAAGTTTGGAAATACTGTATCCATCTCTAGCTACCGGGGGAACTAGGCTTTAGGAGAAATTTTCCTGAGGATGGCAGAACCAAGAGGTGGAAAGACCCTAGTTCCCTGAGGACAGTGTTGAGTCATTTGTTTTGCCATGCGTGATGCCTGCTATGCCTCCTGATATCCTGTTATTTGAGAAAGAAAAATCTCCTGATCGTTTAAGCCAGTAAGAGTCGTGGTTTCTTTTACTTGCAGCTAAAAGCACCATAATGGACACAAGTACCTATTTCACATGGATTTTTAGAATTAAAATATCTTGGGTGCCAAGATATTTTCTTTGTTCCCTTGAACTCATTGGTACTGGCTGACGTTTTTCACAAGGAAAATGACCAAGGAGAAGAAACAAGAAATACTGTATTTTACCAAACCGGTTTAATTTCAGTTTAACTGCAATATAAAGGCAGTTGAGCTTGATCAACCTCCAAATCCTGTCTCCTGAAGATAGCAGTCCCCACCCAATGACTTGACACACCTGGAGTCACCTGAGAATGGTATCAGCCCCCCTCAGTTTGGACTCCTGTCTCACACCTGCACGAATGACAACTTCTAGCCCTTCAACTGTGTCATCTTTCACTGTCAATGAGACACAGCAAGGTCACAGCTGACAAGGCCTGGGTAAATGCAGTCCCTCCACCTCATAGAATGAGGAAGCATTTGGAAGCCTCGAAGGGCTGTCCTATGGTAGTAGGTGATGTTGGTGCATCGGCCAGATCCCCTTTTCTAACTGGCTCACCCATCCTTAGCTGTTGGGAGTGCTGTGGCTAATGGCAAGACTTTGGAGACTTGGCCTTGTCTGATGGAAGTCACCTAATCCAGAGTTGCGTGGGAAGTTATACCTGTCCCCTCATGGGGAGGGGGCAATACGTGACAGGAATACAGGAATACAAAGTCCATCCCTGTCCTCAAGATGATGCAAATCTGTGGTATGCTCTAGAACCACAACATCCACTTTAGGTCAGGTCAAGGCTAGATTTGACCAGATACCAAATCCTTTTTTGGCTACTGCTGCCCTATCCTGCATTCCTACCTCATTTACAGGCTTTTCCAGAAGAGTTAATCCCATGATTTGAATCCCTGCTTCAGGTTTCACTTCTCAAGACACTCCCCCCACAATCGGTATTTGCATAAACACTCACTAGAGCAAGCCCCCCTCTCTTCTTCCAAAACAGGAGTATGTCTTAGAGAAACCCATAGATCCACTTCTAAAATAGCACCTGCCCTTAATCACACAGCCAGACATGCACACATCCTGCAAGAAGAGCTGTCTTCCTAAACACTACTATCCAGTCTGCATAAACTCACGGATGGATAGACTGCCCCTGGGAATGTTGCCAAAGGTACTCTCCTGAAGACAGCCAACCACAGGGGTGGAGAAAGCAGATTTCTCAGGTGATGAAGGAGAGAAATGTTAAGAGCTAGTCGGAGTCTCCATGGCAAGGATGACAGCTCCTCAGGCCAGGATCCTCTGGGTACAGCACCCATTTCTGGTAAATTGATGTTAAATATTGGGGGAATGAAGAGAAAGATTTGGGGGCCTCCCTGGTGGTGCAAGGGGTTAAGACACAACCTATGAAGCTATCCACAGCCACTGCAGCACGAATTTGATCCCCAGCCAGGGATCTACACACATGGCACAGTAGACCTCTCCTGACTCGCCCACTGCTCCCCTCAGCAGTGTATTTCAGTAGATACGCCTGTTCTCTCCCCACTCTGTCTCTGGTGAATCCTCTCACCCCCCACACCTCTGGCCTGTACCCCAGTTCTTGTATGCATAAATAAACAAATCTTTAAAAAAAGAGAGAGAAAGGTTTGATTCAGCAGAGATGGGACATGCACCCATTTTAGTCCAAATTTTCTGACTCCCGCATGGCCCTTTTCAGTAGGTGATAGCTGTTATCATTAGAGGGGATCATATGGAGCACTGAATACCCCTCACAGAGTCCAGGAGATCCCTGTCACCTTGTCAGGACAAACCATCATCATCGGTCTCTTGTCCCTTCTGGTCACCTGACAATCTGCCCCTCACACACAATAGAACATTAAGCAAATTTAATGTTGAACAATGGGCTGGTGGTGCTGTAATTGACATCTCAATTAGCCCTAAGAAAGGATTTCCTGACATTAGAAGGAAAATGTTCAATGTTACCTAGAGTGGTTGGTTAATCTCATATTCTAAATAATGAAGACATGAGCAACTTACTTTTCAATTATTACCAACTTAAATCACAAAATCAATTGGGAAAGAAAAATATCATTCAAGTGCCTCAGCCAAATGTTTTCTGAATGCTTCTTGTCATTGCTACTGTCTGGTTAATGTTTTTTTTTTTTTTTTTTTTTGAGAATGGTTCTCCTCTAGGTCCCTGGTGGCCTGGTTTTGCTGCTTTCTCCACACCCCCGCCCCTTCTCAGCAGTCAGTTTGGTATGGAACTAAGAATAATTCCAGTTAGAGTATTTAGGTGAGATCGACAGAACTGCATTCTGATTTTATAAGATGTGAGAAATTGGGAAAAAGGAGTGTAGGCAACCCTCACAGAAGCATAGATTCAGAGTCTGGGGGCTGCAATGAATCCAGTGGCATCTGGTGTCACCTCTGATCCAGACTTTGAGTCTTCTCTGCAGTATTGTTGCCAACTGCTCAGTTTGACCATGTTGGTATGTCACGAGTAACGGGGAGCTCACCTTCTCTCAAGGAAGCCACTTGGATGACAGGATAACTTCAGAGAAAGTCCTTCCTTGTACTGAGTTCAAATCTACCTCCCTATAGCTACCTCCTCTTGGTCTGCTGGGGTCACCAGAACTTAACCTAACCCTTGTGTGGTCTGAAGCCTCTGAAGTCAAGTCTCCAGGCCTCATAGGTCCAGTTTCTCCAACTGCTCCTTGTGGATGTGAACTCCAAGCTCCTCCCAACCTATTCACTGCCTTGTAGACATGCACCAGTGTGCCCTCAAGTCATGGGGCCCAGACCAGGATGCATATTCCAGAGGATAGGAGAGAGCAATTCTCCTTCCTATTTCATTTTTTCATTGTGTCTCTTTTTCTTTTTTAAATTTTTGCATAGAAGATCTGGGGTATAGGCCAGAGGTGCTGGGGGGTGGGGGAGGATTCACCAGAGACAGAGTGGGGAGCAGAACAGGAGGATCTACTGAAAAACACTGCTGAGGGCAGCAGTGGGCAAGACAGTAGAGGTCTGCTGCTCCATGTGGGCCAGCTCCCTGGCTGGGGATCAAACTCAGGCTGCCACAGTGGGCCCTTGTGGTGGTAGCGCTGAGACTTAACCCCTCTGTGACTTAACCCCTCATTTGGTGTCATTACCTCTGTTGGTACACTCCAATTTCATAGTCGCTTTCAAGTGGTATTTGTATTTGGTGCCTCCTCTCAATCCTTAGAATTTGGTGCCTCCTCTCAATCCCCAGCTTTCTCTGCTGGGGGGGTCAACTCACCCCATTCAGCTCATGGAGCCTGCTCTGTGCTTGGACTCTGCTTCTTCATGCTGGCTTTGTCCTTTTTCTTCTTATGCTGCCTCCCTCTGCCTCTGTCTCCATTCATAGGTCTCCCCCAGTCTCTTGGACTCTGGCTGGGTATAGTTTTGTGACCTTGGGTGAGTCTAGCTGTGTGAACCTGTTTCCTTGTCTTCAATGAGGGTTAGAGGAATAGCTGCCTCATACTGTTTTCATGGGAAGTAAATGAGATAATGGACAGAAAATGCCTGACGCATGGCAAGAACTCAGGTCTTTTTCCCCTTCCTTGTTTCTTGGTCACAGGGCCTGGCTAACAGCTGGGGGCATCTCCAGGCCTAAGTGTGAAGAGGAAGCCAAAGGGTGGAATAACAGGACAGTAACCAGATGGCCCAGATTTCTGGGGATGAGCCTCATTTAAAAAGTCATTCTGTGATCAGATGATGCATTAAACAATCCAGACAGATTTTTAGTTGGAAAAGCATGGTCTCTAGAGATGATGATGCTCTATAATAGCACTGATGTCCTATCTTGGACCAGCAGACCTGAGATGGCAGGACTTGGTTTCTGGTCAGGAATCAATGAGTCCATGCTGTGTAGTCAAACCAGGCAGAGATCGTACAGCAAACAGACAACACAGAAGAAAACCAAGGTCTTCTCTCCAGCTCTAGGATCCAACCTAGGCTCTCTTTTCATGTACCTGGTCCCTGTTCTACTGTGGGCTAGGCTTGGGTTAAGAGGGGGCAGGACTGTTTCACATAAAGGACGGGGTGTTTCTTAAAGTGGTCTGGCTGCCAATCCTCTTTGGTGGAACCCTGGGGGACAGGCCAGTGGAGAAGGGAGCTTGATCCAATCCTCTCCCAGCTATCTTTGAGGACTTTGCTTCTTCCCACAGGCCCTGTCCTTTCTCTTCTTGTACTGTCTCCCTCTGCCTGTTTGGGTATCTGTCTCCGTTCATAGGTCTCCCCCAGTCTCGTGGACTCTGTGCCAAATATTGGGTAGGTCCCTGGGAAGTTATCATGTTCACTGCCCAAGGGGGTTTTTGGACAAGAGTTGGGAGTCTAGGAATTGGAGAATTCTTGCTTATCACAAACTTGCTGTGTGACCTCAAGTAAATCACATTTTCTCGAAGTCTCGGTATCCCCATATGTAAGATAGAAGGTTTGGACTAACTGGCCTCTGAAGTTCGTTCCAGCTGCAAAATTCCATGATTACAGCATGTGTGTGGAGTCTCTGTACATGTTTGCTTTTCTCTGAACTGTTAGCCTATTCCTCTGCCTCACTGTCCTGCTCCCTCCCCTGCCTCTATGCAGTTCCTGCATTCCCTCTCCCCTCCTAAGTTCTGTCCAGTTACCATCTCTCAGTTGTTCTGTCTTGACTTTCACCAAGACAGAACACCATTTTTTTCCATTTGTATCCACTTGCCCAAGTTCTGGGTGCTCCGGGCCCTTTGACCTGGCCACTCTGTACAAGGGCCGCATGTGCACAGGGCTACCAATCCTGCCAAATTCAGGCTGGAGGAGGGGGGCTGGGCAAGCCTAACAGGCAAGGTCTAGGCCACCTCCCGCGGTCCTCTGCTGCCACCTGTCGTTAGTCTGGAGTGACATCACCATAGGGGCTGCCTGGACCCACAGGGACTGAGAAGGTTGTTCCTGCCAACAGGAATCCATTACATGCAGTGTCCTGCCAGGCCTGATTTAAAGCTCATCCTGTAATCTGTCTTGCGCCCTCTCTGGGCCTGTCTCCTGTTTCCTTGCCTGTGAAATGAGTGAAAGTTGTCTTCAGCTTTGGCAGAGAAAGTTTGAGGAGTGAGGGCCCAAGGGACACCCTACTTTGCATCCTGCCCTTGCCCTTGGCTTGGCGGGTCACCTAGGGTGAATTCTTTCCCTTCTTTGGAACCTGTGGGGAAACACAGATGAAAGAGAAGGGGCTACATTCCTGTCTATTTCGGGCAAGCAGCACACAGCTAACAAGCTGGAAATGGACATACCCACTGTGGCTACAAATCTATGTCCAGGCCGCAAGTCCATCTTAGCAGCCAAGCTTTCCATTCATTCATCCACTTACTCACTTACCCATTCATTCTGCCAAATGACCAGGGGCTGTGGGAAATAGCACTTGACTGGGAATTGGCTGGGAATTGGGAGCCCTGGCTTGTCAGCTCAGTTTTGCAACTAGCTTCCTAACCTGGACAGGTTCATGCCTCTATCTGAACCTCCCTTCTTTCCCCTGTGATGCAGAGCTTGGGATAAACTAGGGGATGTCTCAATCCCCTGCCCCGTTCTGCCAGTCTAGAATGATGATTTTGATTGCAGGTGTCCTGCCAAACATGCTGGGTGATGGAGAAGACATGTCCCCATTCAGGAGACCAGGGATATTGTGCCTTGTACCTCCAGGCTCCCTCCATCCACCCCCTCCACTCTGGCTGGCCTTTGCAAAACCAAGCAACAAGAGGGTCCTTGCTTATTTCCTTTTCCCTTCATCCAGGCCACTGTTCTGGTGCCAACTGTCAGGTCACACAACTGGAACAGAGGACTAGACATTATCTAGCCCTGCCCACCTGGGTACATGAAGATCAGCGATTTCTGGCATCAAGCGCTTCAGACTTCCTCCTGGCAATACCAGCCCAAGTCCCTGGAGGAGGCAGAGGCTGGAGCTGGCTCAAGTCAAACCCAGTGTCCCAAATTCCTGCTTATCAGATTTGAGGCAATTGAAGCCACTGCTGCCTAGCAAATGGCATCTGAAATTCAGGCCTTCTTGGGGTGTAAAGAAACCCAGCCCAGGGGCTGATGGCTCATGCTTCTAGAAACACTCATCTGAGGTCAGGGTCCCTGAGCCAGTTGTGGCCTCTTGCTTGGCCACAATGCCACTGGCAATTTGCCATGCACAGAATTGCAGCCAGGTAGCAGCCGCTCAAGAGGAGCTGCCTGGTAGTGTCTGGGAGTTGTTCCTCGTATCCCCGCCCCTGCAAGGCCCCCATCCCCAGCCGCCCATGAGGGAGGTCCTGCCCACATCTGCTGTTGGCCTTCACATCTGCAATGGATTACAGGGCTGGCCCTGGCTCAGGCTCATCCCAGATGTGGATTCCCCAGGAATGTGCCTTGTCTCTAATTGTCCAGCCTCTAAAGGGTCTCAGCCTCCTCCTTAGTCTGTCCCTGCTGCACCCCAGCAAGCATGTTGGGGTCTTCCTTCTTTCCCACAGCTAGTGCCGGAACAGCCACAACTGGGACCAGGGCCGACCTGGTGGGGGCCCGCGCTCCCCTCCAGTTTAGTTCATGGGGTGGAAGCAGGAGGTCTCAGCCCATCCCCCTTCTTTTTTCCTGGGGCAAAGCACTGAGGGGCAGAGGGGGGAACTCTGGAAAACTCACTAGAGGTGAAAGAATTTGATTCTGCAGTACAGCCTTTCTTAATCCCTGGCCCTTCCTGGGAATGCCATTAACCTCCCCAGCCTCACTGATGGAAAGAACAGCTCTTCTCTGGGCCAGGCCAGCTCCTCAGAGGCTCCCAAATGACAGCCAGGTTGGGTAAAGTGGTTCCCCTGGGTTCCAGATGGCATCTTCATGTCCCGGTGGTTGCAAAAGCCTCCTAAGTGGTGGACTCTTATTTTAGGCTGTCCCTCATAGGGCTCCTGGAGATATTTTTAAGGCACATATCTGAGCTCAGACTTTGACTCAGTTCTGAACTTTGAAAACCAGTTCTGGCATAGACTGACTGTGTGGCCTTGGGCAAGTGACTTCACCTCTCTGAACCTCAAAAATCTTCCTATGTGAAATGAAGATACCACCATCATTGCTTTTGACTGACATTCATTGAGTACTTACTATGGGTCAGGCTGTTTTGAACACTTTATATGCCTCACCGTGGCAAAACCCTATATGGAAGGTATCATTTTTACAGATGATGAAACAGCCATGGAAATGTTGCAGGAACTTGCCTGAGGTAACACAGCTAGTAGATGGTGGAGCCAGGCATTTAACCAGGCTGGCTGACATCTGAGCCTGCAGACCAGAATGAGTCCATCAATGGAACCTAATGTAATCTGTATTATTATTTAAATTTATTATTTAAAACAATAATCTGATCATCTCCCTGCTTAAAAACCAGTATGTCCCCAATATAAAATAAAGCTCAAATGCTCAGTCTGTCCTTTAAAATCTTTTGGAATCCAGTTCTGGTAGCATATTTTAGCATTTGCCCCTCATATTTTAGCCTTTGCTCTAGCTCTTCTAGACTGTATTTACACATCCTCTCGTTTACATTCGCTGTTCTGTGCCTGTATACCTTGCACTTCTCTCTGCCTGGAATCCTTTCCCCATGTAGACTTGCCATTCTCTTACTCATTCTTCAAGGTTGAGGCCAATTGTCAACACCTCTGTGAAGCCGTCCACACAGCTGATTCCTCCTTGGTGCACCCATAGGATTTTGTCCGTGTATTTCTCACTGAGCTTTTTACACTATTTTCTAAAGGTCAAGTCTTGTCCCTTGTCTGGGCCTCAGTATCCCTAGTGGCTGGCATCTAAGGACCCTTCCAGACTTTGCTTTTTATGACTTCAAGCTCAGTGCTTGAGTCAGTTCTAGACTATATTTGACTCCAGCCAACCACCCGGAGAGGGTATAAGGAGGTAAAGAGAAGTGATGTCTTGGGAAATAGAGGTGAGATGGCCAGTCCTGATACCACTCACCCCTTCCTCCCTGCCAAGCCTCTTTGTACCTCCTTGAAAGCCTTCTTGAAAATTCACTTCCTCCAGCCTTTCCTGCCCCTCTACCAGTACCAGAAATGGCTCACTCATTTCACAACACTCAGTCCAGGAACAACTGCCTCCAATAAACCTCCCCCCAGGCAAATCAGCCATGGCAGTTTATTCTTTAGTTGAGGGGTGCCCCAGTAAGGGGTCTTTACCTGCACATCTGTGTCGCTGTGTGCCTGTCCATATACATATATATGTATTTAAAGATTTCCTTACTTATGCATACAAGAACTGGGATGTAGGACAAAGGTATAGGGGGTGAGAGGATTCATCAGAGACAGTGTTGGAAGCAGAACAGGCAGATCGGCTGAAATACACTGCTGAGGGGAGCAGCAGGCAAGACAGGAGAGGTCTGCTGTACCATGTGGGTTAGCTCCCTGGCCGGGGATCAAACCCATGTTGCAGTGGCTGGTGCTAGTTTGATAGCGCTGTGTCTTTAACCCCTGTGCCATCAGGGAGGCCCTCTGTCCATATTTCTATTAGAATTGGTGTGTTCCATTTGGAGGCCCTGTGTCCTGAGAAGTAGCCCAGGCCAGAAGCCCTAGTTGGGAACCTAAGCCAGACTACAGGATTACTGTCCTTTCTTCTCAGAAATGAACTGGAGAAAGAAGCATGGCTGGTAGGGCCTTTGGGGCTCATCTGGTCCACTATTGCTCATTACTTGTCGCTCAGTGGTCAGAAGAAGAGGAGTGGCTCTTAGGATTTGTTCAAGGTCCACAGCGAATCAGACAGCTGGGGATAGAACTCTCTCCACTGCGCTGTCAAGTCCTCAATTCCTTGCCTCTAACCCCTGAGCTCCTTTGGTTGGAGTCAGTCCAGTCAAAGCTCGCTGGACTACTTTAAATACTTCTCCTTTAGGAAGTCTTCCCAAACTAGCCCTGCCCCAGTCCTGACCACCTCTGCACAGCCTTCTGCTGAGCCTTTATGCTTTCACAGCACACTCAGTTCACAAGTGTGGCTGTCCCCTCAGCCACAGAGAGTGCTGTGTGTCCTTCCTGTGGTCTGTGTCTCACCTCCCCTCCTAAAATGACTGACTGACTGACAAATGAACAGACTGACTGACTGACTGGATGATTGCCTAGCTGGCCTGAACTGGTTGACAGAGGGATTGTCTGACTGACAAACTGTCCTGATGGCTAATAGACACTGACAGCTTATGGAGAGGCTGACTGACACACAGATAAACTGACAGATGGACTAACTATGAAAGACCTCAGCAGGTCCGAGAAAACCAGCCCAGCAAGCAGAGGGTCAACACATCCTAAGAGCCCCTCAGTAAGCTTGGTGAGGACAACTCCACAGCCTGTCACCAATGAGACACAACGAGACACTGAGCAGGGGCGGAGGGGTGAAAGGGAGAGGCCTAATGGAAACCAGATGTGCTGCTGCTGACCTGCTTCAATGAGGTGACCCAGGTGAGGGTCTGACCCGGCTCCTGGCACCAGAACATTCCTGGTGGACACCTTGGAAAAAGGCAGGAAGGAGGCAAGAGGGCTGTACCCATGGGACACCTTCAGCTTCACAGGGTGAATCTCAGCTGGGCTTGTGGGAAGATGAGCCTCATCCTTCTCCCTGTCATATCCTCCATCTAGTTGACATTTAAAAGTAATAGACCCTGTCTGGCTTTTAACAAAGGAACGAGGGCCTCAGTACACTCACAGGATTTTGAGCTGGTTCCCATTAAGTTCTTTGCAATTGGAAGGCATTCCGTTTCCCACTCACACTCCCATCATTTTGCTGACAAATGGAAGTGTGTTTGTGGGGTGCATTCTCAGGCTTTTCATGTCTCTCACTGTTGTCTTCCTGCATTCCTGGGAGGGGGCAGGTGTCCATCTTGGAGGTGGGATGCAGGCTTCTCCCCTCCCACTTTTGGAGCCTTATCTTCATCCACAGGAATGAAGACTCGGGTCCTGTAGTAAAGAAGGTGGGAACATCTCTCTTCCACAGTCTTGTGAAAAGGAACACTCTGGGGTTGAGGGACACGAGTCTCTGGAATCTAGGAGTGCAAGGGAGGGAGGAAATCCTGTTTCCAGGTTACAGGGGTCCCTGATCACTCACACATAATTGCAGTCATAACAAACACATTTGAAGCTCACAGTCCTGCCCAAAACAATGTGATTAATAAGGGAAGACATGAAGGAAATTAGCATGACAGACAAGCAAATTGTTTTCAGGGCAATGGCGCCAACCTGAGGCCAGACTGCCCTGTGGCTGCCTCAACAACCTCTGCACACCTACAGAGGTGGCTGCCCTGTGGCTGCCTCGGCCACCTCTGCACACTTACTTACCCCTGTCCGATTACCTCTTGGTTCTGCTGTACAGTCATCACAAAAATTTCTTGCCTTCCATGGTAGCATCTGATTGACTGCATTAGGTGACATGACTGTGCCTATAGCTGCCAGTGAGCTTGAAGGAGAACTACCTACTTCTCTTTGGCTAATGGACTGGTTCCTAACTTTCTTGAGAATTCCCCCTTTCCCTAAACAGGCCAGGGACTCAGAAACTGGTCCGTCCCCCCTGGTTCCTCCACATAGTGCCATAGCAATCATTCTGTCATGGTTTGGATTTGATGTGAGTGTTTACACAGGTTTTCAGAGTTCTCTCTCCAATGTTATGTAGCACACAGCCCCTCAAACTTGCCACACAACGAGCTGTTGCTCATATCTCAGAAAAGCCCAGGTGTGACCCATCTTCATTCCAGCCTCACAGCCCGCCTAGGTTCAACTCTCCAGGCTAAAGTCTTCATTCTTTTTTTTTTTAAAAAATATTTATTTATTTTCATACAAGAGCTGGGGTACAGGCCAGAGGCGTGGGAGGATGAGAGCATTCACCAGAGACAGAGCAGAGAGCAGAACAGGCAGAAGGACCGAAGTGCCCTGCTGAGGAGAGCAGCGGGCACAACAGGAGAGGTCTGCCATGCCATGTGGTAATTTCCTTGGCCAGCTGGGATCAAACCCGCACTGCAGAGGCTCTGGACATCTTCACAGCATTGCGCTTAACCCGCTGCACCACCGGGGAGGTCCCAAAGTCTTCATTCTTTATTTTCCTGTTTTTAATGTCACCTCATCCTTTGACTCATGCTTTCCCCCTTACAATCTGTGACCTCCCAATAGTCAATACTAACTCTCTCCCTGTAATATCACTGCAGCCTCTCCTGGGCAACCTCCCACTCACCAGATATAGGGAGTCCCCAACTCAATAGCATAGCTCCATCTCTGTTGTAAATTAACTTCTCCCTTAGAGTACCAGTTGCTACCCCTTCCACTACTACCCCCCAGTGCAGCCAGAAGACTTACTAGGAAGGATGTGTGGTGGGGCAGGGAAGAAGGGGTGTTTGCTGAATGGCCAACAGTGGACACTCTACTTGGGTCAGAAGTTGCCCTAACATGATTGTTATGTCTCTGTCTCTACTTTCACCATTTTCTGCAGCTAATTTGCTTTGGGAAATAGGGCCTGAACTTACTAGAAATCTAGCCCAGGGAAACTTGAAGAAGCACATAGAAGTGAGTACTATGCTGACTCCAGACTGAGGATCCTTCAGATTAACTGTGAGTTTTCTCCCCACCAAAGAGAAGGCTTGCAAGGCCCTCACTCTTTTTGTCCTCAGTGTAGCTTCCTATTGCTATTCTGCATCAACCACCAAAACCTGACTTTGGACATAAAAAAGTAGACTCAGTTGCCCCATCCTACTTCTTAACGCTTGAAATAACCTCAACTTCAATCTCACAATGCCAAGTAATTGTAGGAACAAGGACAATTCCAGCAGGCTGTGCAGAGACAACTCTCCATCAGAGATGTGCACTTTCCTGCACAGGGCATTTTCTGGGAACCAACTGCCTAGTCAAGGGCTGCATTTTCCAGTATACTTGTTGCAAAGTAAGGCCACGGGATGGTTTTGAGATAACAGCAAGTGAGCTGAGCTGAGAGCTTTCACGGGCTGAGCTGAAATATTAGGTATACCTTCCTCAGATGCTCTTCCCCATCCCCTGCAACCTCAGGACCTGTGTTGAAGACATTAGCTATGCAAGATTGATAAAGCTGTATCTCTGACTGACAACAGGAAGCAGACATGAGCGAGCATACAACTATTATGTTAAACCTTTGAGATTTGGAGGTTGGTGTTACAACAGTTAGCTCATCCTGACAAATAGCTGAGGCCAATCATACAGCCTAGTGTTGTCTCCCATATCCAGGCTTTGAGAAGCTCTAGTCAGACATTTTGATCAATGCCTGATCCTCTGCAGCATTTTTATGCTTTATTTCCCCCTGCCTAATGTAAACAGATGTCTAATCTCCAAAAGACAGAACTTTGGATCCTCTCTCTGCCAGGTGACCTAGAACTTGACATATGCTCTCCTGGAAGTCTCTTCTCCACAGTACTTACATTAAAATCAATCACCAACCATGGCTGAAGGATTTTACGCCTTCAATTTGTGTACCAACTTACAAATGAGACCCTGCAAGCTGTCTAACATGCCTCCCTGTCATCGTCTCCAAAATATTTCTTTTTGAACAAATATGTATTCTTTAGCATATCTGAGCCAGTCATCAAACTTCCTTTTCAGTAAGTGGCCTGTTATCCCTTATCCCCTCCAGTATACCCACCCCAAACTCTAGAACTTTAGGTACCCAGTTGTAGTCAACAGAGACTGCATCCCTTGCTCTATCACTGACTCCAATGTCTGCTTAACTCTTCTAGTGAATTCTACCATATTTCTTGAGTAATATGGAAGGCATCCTCTCTCCAGAGGCAAACCAATTGCTTCTAAACATTCTGTCTGTGTCTGATTTCGTAAGGAAGATCTTAGGCTTGAACCAGCCTAGAAAATTCCCCATACAAGTAGACTTCCAACAACTTGATTTCCAAATTTGACCCTCCTCCAGGGTCTTTACTGTTAAGATCACAGTTGTCTCCAACACATGCCTCTCCTGCTTGGAGGGGCTCCCAAGAACCACACCATCTCTGTTGTGCCCACTTTGTCTCCTCAATCCCAGGATCATTCTAGTAACAATTAGGACCAGTCCAGGACTCATTTCTTCAGCATTCTTTATTGTGCTCATACCTCAATTATCCTGGACAGGGGCCATCCCCCCACCCCCCTGACACACACCATATAACCCCATTATTATGCCCTTTAACATCAGAAGAGTTTAGTATAGCAGTTTGAGGGGGATGGGGTTCTTACTGTTACCTGGTTAATCACATGCATAAAACAGTGTGAAGAATAGATCTTTCCACCCAGCTCTGGTTGCACATTGCAACTCTAAAGAGTCCTCCCTCCCTCTCCCCCTCTAGGATTAGCTCCTCTGTCTGAATCAATGGCCTCAGCAGATGTTTGTTCTCCCTTTTCAGGACCACCCACAGAGTTGCCCTCTCTTGGTGTCTCAAGGAGAGCTCCTCTAGGATCCCCTCTCCCCTACCCCACCCCAACCCGGCCTCCTTGGCTTTTTAAGCTCTCTGTCCCCTCCATCACTTCTCCTTTCTGGCCTTAGGCTTGGGTGTCATTTATACTGTTATATCTAGTTTGTCACTGAGTGGAGCTAGAAAGAACTCTTGCAGATGGAAAGGGATATGAAGAAAAGCACTTCTCATTCCTCCTGCTTCAGGGTCAAGCAATTACAAGACAATCAGGCCTTTCACGCTGACAAGAGTGTCTGCCTCTTAGCATGGCCCCTGTGTGTAATGCTGCTAAAAGAATCTCCTATTGATCTTCTCCTCTTTGGGTTGCATCACAAAAGGACCCCTTCTGTTATCCCAATTTGGCATGTTCAGGGCCCCTGGAAGGGTGCAGGGAAAGCAAACCCTTCAAGCCACATTGGACAAATCCATTCATGGGATATTATTATGAGTTTCATCTCAACTTCCCCAGACTCCACCCAATCACCCTCATTTATTCCATTCAAGGATTCATCCATTTATCAAAAGCTCACTGTCCCAGGCTTAAGTAAGGGGTACCATGGATGCTAGGGGTACACATACAAAAAAAGAGATAGTCTCTACTCTTTGGTTGCTCCCAGGCTAATGGGAGAGACATGCAATGGAAACATTCAAATGTAATACGCTGCAATCAGCACGACACCAGAAGTAAGCAAGGAGGAGGGGGGACCAAAGAGAAAGATCACCTCACACCGTATTTACAGTGGAATTCCCAGAAGCGCATGTACCTGAGTTGAAGCTTAAAAGGCCCAGGAAGCAATCCAGACAGAGAGGACAGCTGGGATAAGGGTAGGGGTGAGGTGGGCCAATAGTGGCATGCTGTAGCCAGGAATTACTGTAGTCCAGTAGAAAACCTTGGGGCCAAAGGAAGGAAACTAAAATTTCCCCAGGCTCCTGCAGCCCAAGGGTGGTTGTCAAATATTGAATGACTAGAAAAGCAAGCTCCCCAACCAGTCAGACTGAGGCAATGTCCAATCAGAACAGAGACTGGCTATAAACTGCCTGTATGGACCAATGACTGGTGACAGGTGGGGTCTCCCCAAAGCTTTCGTTACAACTTGGTGGTGGGGGAAAATATCTGTAATAGCTGAGACGAGAGGAGAGGATAGGAATAATCAGATTTGGGTTGATTTAATGGAAATAAGGAAATTGGCTAATTCTTGCACACCTGTTTCTGTTAATATAGCAGATACTAGGCCTGAAGTCCTCAGGTGCTCACCTGTGGGTGTGGGGTAGGGGAGGCGGGAGAAAAGGTAGCAATTTTCTGGGCTTGCCTGGTGAAGTTAGATGGAGGTAGTAAGTGATTCGTGTAAATAATGCCTTATCTACAAAATGAGACCACCCATCTCTGGTGATGTGAAGAATTAGGTGAGGTAATAGGTACGTGGGTTTAGCACAAGTGGCTGCTAAGTGATAGTTGCTATAAGGGACCCAAGACCGGGCAGGGGCAGGGGCACAGGTGTTCTGTGCTGGGGAGGGAAGAGTCATTTTTGTGGAGATTGGCAAGTGTGGCATGATGGCTTGAGGGAAAGGGGTTAAGTCTCTTTGTGTGGCCTCAGAGCCTGTGGAAATCTGGAGCTTGGGGATATCTAGTTGCAATAGCTGGAGCCTTTCCTCCTTCCCTTGGCCTAACTTTCTAATAAGAAATTACCGTGCCATAGGCATCATGCCCTGTGTCCTGGCAAGTTAGACATCCACCAGGCTTGTGTGGTGACAAGTGGAGGTGCTGGCTTCCATCTTGCCAGCTGCTTGGAGGTAGTGCCAAGATGGCGCCTACATGCCTTTCTGTCTTCAATCACTACTAGGACTGTGGTCCTGGAACTCTGCCAGTGCCCATTGAGCACTGAGGCTGGCTTGCATCTGGTGCTGAGAAGCTCATAAACTGCAGGCAGGACTCAGTCCATTGACATCTCCCAAGGCCTAAGGCAAGAGACCACTAACTCTGAGCCTTGGGCTGACAGGTATCAGCTCAGTGACCGGCTTCTGGGTTAGCATGTGAGGGTAGAATCCCTAGGAATATAGACTTGCTGTGGGGGCAGTCTGAAACTGCTCTAAGCTCCAGCGCATTGCTGCAGTGGCCTTCTCAGTCACAAACTTTTTCCTCAGGCCCTAATGGCAGCAGGATGTTTGTCAAGCACCTTGTGAGGTGGCAGAATGGCCTCCTTGTGAAGAGTACAAGCTTAGGAGTCAGCTAGATCTAGGTTCACACCCAGACCCAGACACAGCCATTTTTTTACACCTTTATTTATATATAATTCACATACTACAAAACTCACCATTTAAAGCATACAATTCAATAGGTTTTAGTGTGTATGTAATTTGGGCAACAATCACCACAATCATTTCCTCACCTCAAAAATTTCCTCATCTCAAAAAGAAACTCCACAGCAGTCACACCCCATTTCCACTCCAGTCCTTGTTAAAGAAAACCAGACCTAGACAGTAGGTAAAATGGTAAAAATCAATTTTATTCAGGCACACTAGCAAGAGGGCAAAAAAGACCTCAGCAAAGAACTGGCTCAATTACAAATACAGGAAGGACAAGTGGGAATTTGTTGTCAAGGAGCAAGTTGAGGGTAGGATTGGTGGATGGAGATACCAGGGGTAGAGAGATTCTTGCTAAACTGACCTAACAGGATTCTTGCTGAAGGCAAGCTAGGGTAATCAAATATCACCTGGGGGATAGGGGGCATGAGAAATTTGATATTGAGGGCAATCAGATATCAGAGTGAGGGATTCTCACTAAACTGACGTAGCAGGATTCTTGTTAAAACTGGGTTATACAGGCCGGAGAACAAGGCTGGTTGAGGAGAGGGCTTAGAAGGTCCTGAAAAAATGTTCAACATCACTTGTAATCAGGGAAATGCAAATCAAAACTACCATGAGATACCATCTTACACCAGTGAGAATGGCACATATTAAAAAAACTAGCAACAACAAATGCTGGCGAGGGTGTGGAGAAAAAGGAACTCTTCTGCACTGTTGGTGGGAGTGCAAACTGGTCCAACCACTATGGAGAGCTGTGTGGAGATTTCTGGACCTACTAAACATAGAGCTTCCATAGGATCCAGCAATTCCACTCCTAGGTATTTACCCAAAGGACACAGAAACATCAATTCCAAAGAACACCTGCACCCCTCTGTTTATAGCAGCACTGTTTATAATAGCTAAGCTTTGGAAACAGCCCAAATGCCCAAAAATAGATGACTGGATCAAGAAGATGTGGTACATATATACCCTGGAATATTACTCAGCATTCAAAAAAGATAAACACATGCAATTTGCAGCAACATGGATGGCGCTGGAAGGGATCATGCTCAGCAAAATAAGCCAGAAAGAAAAAGAAAAATACCGGATGGTCTCACTCATAGCAGGAATCTAGAAAACTTAAATAAGGGACCACGAAAATGAATAACTATAAGAAAGTGAAAATCAAAATCAACAAAAAACTATGAACCAGAGACACTTTTGGGGTGGTAGGTGGCGGGAGGGGAGGGATTGGGGTCAGAATGGGGGGGGGGTTGCAATTGTATGGGGAATATAAAAATAAAATTTATATAAAAAATAGAAGGTCCTGACTGAACTTTGTTCAGAAAGACTTTGTTACCTCTCCAACCCCTGGAAACTATCAATCTGTCTGCTTTCTCCATGGGTTTTGACTTTTCTGGAAATTTCACATAAATCACACAATATGTGGCCTTTTGCATCTGGTTTCTTTCATGTCACATAATATTTTAAAAGTTCATCCATGTCATAGCACTTCATTTTTTTTTTTTTGCAAATAATATTACATTGTATGAATTTTCTCTATTTTATGTATCCATTCATCAATTATTAATTATTTTCACTTTTGGGATACTACTGTATGAAAATTTGTATACAATTTTTTTCTGCAGACATATGCTTTCATTTCTTTTGCATATATACCTAGAAATGAAATTGCTGGGTTAAATGATCATTGTGTGAAACTGTTTGTGAAACCACCAGACTGTTTCCCATCATTTTGCATCCCAACCAGCAATGGATGAGGATTCCAGTTTCTCCACATCCTTACTGACACTTGTTATTATCTGCTTGTATAATTTTAATATAGCAATGGAATAGGTATGAAGTGGTATAACACTGTGGTTTTGATATGCATTTCCATCCTTATATGTGCTTTTTTTTTTTTTAATAGAGGCATGTTTTTTTTTTTAAATTTATTTATTTATTATATTTGTTTGTTTTGTTTATACATGCACTGGGTACAGTCAGAAGCGCGGGAGGGTGAGAGAATTCACCAGAGCCAGAGGGGGGAGCAGAGCAGGCAGAAGGACCGAAGTACACTGCTGAGGGGAGCAGCGGGTGGCAGGAGAGGTCTGCGCGCCATGTGGGACCCTCCTCTGGTGGCCGGGGAGCAGCCGGGGATCGAACCGGCGCCGCAGAGGCCGCGGGCAGCTTCGCAACCCAGCGCTCAACCGCTGCACCACCGGGGAGGCCCTATATGTGCTTTTTTACCACTCTTTAATCTTTTTTGGAGAGGTGTTTATTCAAATCCTTTGCCAAAATTTTAATTGGGTTATTTGCATTTTATTATTACTGAGCTGTAAGAGTTCTTTATATAGTCTAGACACAAGTCCCTTACCATATTTACAAACATTTTCTCCCATTCTTTGTCATCTTTGTACTTTCTTGATGTTATACATTAAGCAAAAACAGTTTTGAATTTTCATGAAGTGCACCTTTACATTTTCTTTAGGCACTGGGGTTTTTGGTATTATATATGGGAAGACTTTAGCAAAATTGAGACTATGGAGATTAAATCTTAGTTTTTCTTCTAAGAGCTTTAGAGTTTTTGCTCTTACTACTAGGTCTGTGAATTTTAGGTATGTGGAGTTGATGTGTGTGTGTGTGTGTGTGTGTGTGTGTGTTGTGAAGTCAGGTCCAACTTCATTCTTTTGTATGTTGGTTTTCAGCTGTTTCAGCATTATTTGTTGAAAGCACTATTCTTTCCCTCATTGAATAGTCTTGACATTCTTGTTGAAAATCAATTGACCAGAAATGTAAGGGTTTATTTCTGGACTCTAAATTCTATCCTATTGAGCTCAATGTTTATCCTTACACCAGCACCATACTGCCATGATTATTGTAGTTTTGAAATTAGGAAGTATGAGTCCTTCAACTTTTTTCTTCTCATTTAAGATTTAAGATTGTTTTTACTATTCTTCGTCCCTGTGTCTCCCTACGATTTTAAGGGTCAGCTTTCTAATTCTGAAAAAAAAAAGTCAAGTTGGGACTTTGTTTTTTTTCTTTTCTTTATATATATATATATATATATATATATTTACATCATTGTTCATTTTTAAACAATGTTTGTTTTGCTTCTCCCTCCTCCCACCTCAGGTGTAGTCCCTATAGAATTTCCTTCACCAATGCACCCGTGCACCATCACCACAGTCCCCTGTGCTCCTCCCTCCCTCTGATTCCTCTCCCTCCTCCTCCCCTGAAGGATGTCTCTGGTTTATAATTGTCTGTTTGTTTTTGTTTTGTTTTGTATTGTTATTATTTTTTCCCTGATCTTTGCTTTGTTCCCCTATAATTCAGCCTATAATTGAAACCATCCAATATTTTTTCTTTTTCCTTCTGACTTATTTCACTGAGCATAATTCCTTCTAGCTCCATCCATGTTGCCGTGAATGGCATTAGTTTGTCCGTTTTGATTGCTGAGTAGTATTCCATTGTGTCTATATACCACATCTTCTTGATCAAGTCATCTATTTTTGGGCATTTGGGTTGTTTCCATAGCTTACCTATTATAAATAGTGCTGCTATAAACATAAGGGTGCAGGTGCCCTTTTGAATTAATGTTTCTGTGTCCTTTGGGTAAATACCTAGGAGTGGAATTGCTGGATCAAATGGAAGCTCCATCTTTAGCAGGTTGAGGAATTTCCACACAGCTTTCCATAGTGGTTGGACCAGGATATTTGTGAGAATGAAATGAGATACTGTGGATGAAATGCTTAGTACTCAGCTTGGCACAGAGTCCATGCTTAGCAAACGGTAGCCTCTGTTACTTATTTTGTGCCAGGTCCTCTACTTGGCACTTTATCTATGTAACACCGTGATTATCCTCCACAGTGTCTTGCAAGAATATAATCAATTATAAGATTAAAAAAAATATCTTTCACTTATGGCCAACCCAAACACGTTTGAAATCTAGTAAATTATATAAACCATCTATAAAATATTGGCAGCAAATTGTTCTTTAATCCATAGAGTATGTCTTAGGTGGGCCTCAAAGGTTGTCATTCCTGGGGCCCTCTACTTCTTTCCTCTGTTTGACCCTATTTCCACCCCTAGGGTCTTGGCTCTATCTTGTTGCCACTTCTTGGGGTCAAAGATGGCAAGATCCATTGGCCCTTTGTGACTAAAATCAGCAGGAAGGGTTCTTGACTGTGGGAGAAGAAGGGAATCTGCTATTCTTCAGTTGGTACCTTCCAGACCAATAAGCTTCTCTATTTGTTTCTATCCAGCCCTCTCGTGAAAAAAGTCACTGGACTTTTACCCATCTGAGATGAAGCTGGATGATTTATGATGCAAAAAAAAGACCTGCTCCCTTATCACAAGGACTAACAATGAGAAGGAACAAGCATCTTAGTGGAATCCTTTGTACCCTTGCACAGAAGTGTACAGCCACAATCCTTTCTCCATGAGTTTGAAGAGACTGGGGGATATCAGGGATCTCTGCACACAAAGCAGCAGCATATTACACAAGACAGAGCTTCCCCGAGCATTATCAGATGAATCCAGTTTATTAATCATGGTGGACTTCCCAGCATGCTCTAGTCCTTGATCCACCAATTAGGCACTAAGAGCATCCTCTTCTCAGCATTCCTATCACAGAAACATCTTCCAGTTCCAAAGACTCAAACTCTGAGTTATCTGCACAATGTTTTGTGATAGAAACCTTGCTAATTCCTGTTGCTTTGGAAAGAAAGAGCTGCCCACTCCCATCAATGACAGAGGTAGTCAAAGTTTATCACACACACTCCACTATCTGTCCCCATGTTCTCTTTTCTTTAGTAGCTTTCAGAATAAACCACTAATCTGGTCAGCATCATTCTTTCTTTGAGTTAGAAATGTCCCCTAGCCCAAATACTTCCTTGATGGGTAAATGTTATTATGATGTATTATGCAGGGAGTCTCAAAGTATGATCCCACGGCCAGTGGCAAAGCATTAACCTGGGAACTTGTTGAGAATGCAAGTTCCTCACCTCACCCCAGACCTACTCAATCAGAAATTCTGGAGCAGTCCTCAGCCATCTGTGTTTTAACAATTACTCCAGGCGATGCTGATGCCCGCTTGAGTTTTGAAAATCATTACATTATGGGTCTAGCTTCTGTTCCCCTTCCCAGCTGCATTTTGTAAAGTGGCAAACATTCTAACCAGTTCACTACCAGATAAGAATTGCTTTCCAGCAGTACAGTAGCTTTCACGTGTTGTAGCAAAACCTGATCTCTGAACAGTCATTTGGGTGCCTTAAACAGGTGTCACAGTATTTTTCCTTTGTGTCTGGGATGTGGTGTTGCCTCCACCATCTGCCCATCAGCAGATGGGAACAGGCTCCTTAGCTTATCTGAAAATCGGATCCTTATCTACCCATTTCGACCCTTGCCACTGATCCAAAAGAGATGCCAACGGTCTGATAAAGCTCTCCTCCAAATATTAAGAAGATAGATGGGAAAACAGGGACATTCTTCTCATAGCATATATATGTGTGCACTCAAAAGCCCACATATCCATTCAATCTACTGTTATGGCCAAAGGACTCCTATCATGTTTATTAAAGTTTTTAAAATTTCAATTCAGGGTTTTTTTGGATAATGACAAAAGTTTTTCCGCTTTTTGATTACTGCCAGTTGAAACAGTTTCCATAACAACCAACTCTCAAACTCTCTTGGACTGAATACACCCAAGCAAAAAATATCTTCCAGCATACCTATGCCTTCATGGATGCTGGATAATTCCAGGTAAAGCTCACTAGGCATGATACCAATATGTGGCCCAGGAGAGGACTATCTTAGAGAAAAATAATTAATTCTAGGGATTTGGTGTGTTGATTTATTTCTTTATAGGATACTTAGGTGGGCAATGATTTTACTGAATACTTGAAAGGCAGTTGTCACATTTTGCCTGAATGTCCATGGTTATTATGGGCCAAAGAATCTTAATGATCTCTATACCCATCCCTTCCACCAAATTATTCAATGTTGTAGCTGGCCCACGCACCTTAGGGTCATCTCTCTGTTACTCCACCCACTCCTACAGCATATTAAAGGGTATTGTATACTATATGTAATTCTCATTAGTGGGCCTTCCTGGAGCTTAATACTCATGCTTTGGGAGGCAGATCTCGTGGTTCCCATCAGCAGGGCTTACTCTTACACCACCTCTATGGCTGAAGTTCCAAATTATAGCATAGAAATTTCTCTTCCATTAAGGGAAGTGAAACTGGCTTAAACTGATGGAATTCATAACAACTCTGGACTACAGATGTTAACTTGAGCTTGGAGCCATGCCCTTCCTGTTCAGAGAACAGCCCCTTTCTATCGCAGATTGCTGGTAACCTTTTGCTAGATGTGTTTAGTGCCCACCAGGCGGGCTTTATAGGGAAGAAACTCTCCATTTCTGTTACTTACTCAAATGATAATGAATTACTGCCAAAGGAGCCCTACTAGTTTTATTCAGTTTAGCACCATTAAGGACACATCTTAGAGAGTCAATACCCAAATTTAGAAGGGTAAGGATTTACCCAAGATATTTCACTCACCAGAAAAACTCAAGTTTTTCTAGTTTCTTCAGTTGTAAGCTCTGTTTATTCTTAAACTTCCTTGTTAAGTGTCTTTATAGCTATAGCTTTAATTGTCAGCATGCCTTTGGCTACTTCCCACAAATCTTGATATTTTCATTACCATTAATTTCCAAATGACTTGCAATTTTCCTTTTGATTTTCTCCATAACCCATGAATTATCTAGCATATGTTTCTTTTAAATCCTAATGTTTGTATATTTATCTTTTTATTTTTGATTTTTTATTGTATGGTAAATATGCTCTGTGTACCATGAAAAATTGCTTAATTTATCAAGATAGTCAATTTATATAAACATTCCATATGCATCTAAAAATGTGAATTTTTTTAGCTGTTAGTTAAATAGATTTATATCTATACACAGAAGTGCATACACACTGTTTCTATCATCACATCGGTTAATATTGAGATTCCTCAACCTGCTTAAGATGGATCTTCCATATGATCCAGCAATTCCACTCCTAGGTATTTACCCAAAGGACACAGAAACATTAATTCAAAGGGGCAACTGCACCCCTATGGTTATGGCAGCACTGTTTACAATAGGTAAGCTATGGAAACAACCCAAATACCCAGCACTATTTACAATAGGTAAGCTATGGAAACAACCCAAATGCCCAAAAATAGATGACTTGATCAAGAAGATGTGGTATGTATACAAAACTGGATATCACTCAGCTATCAAAAAAGATGAACTCATGCAATTTGCAGCGACATGGGTGGAGCTGGAAGGGATCATGCTCAGCGAAATAAGCCAGAAAGAAAAAGAAAAATACCAGATGGTCTCACTCATAGCAAGAGTTTAGAAAACCTAACTAAGGGACCACGAAAAAGACTAATTATAATAAAGTAAAAATCAAAATCAACAAGCAGCTATAAACCAGAGATACACTACGGGG
Source organism: Talpa occidentalis (assembly GCF_014898055.3). Taxonomy (NCBI): domain Eukaryota; kingdom Metazoa; phylum Chordata; class Mammalia; order Eulipotyphla; family Talpidae; genus Talpa; species Talpa occidentalis. The sequence goes on from NW_023601543.1 coordinate 47,982,833, forward strand.
GTAGGAGGGGGAGGTGGGATTAGGATCAAAATAAGGGGGGGTGGGAATTGTATGGGGAATATAACCAAGATGAAAATACATACATTGTGCAAAAATGAAAAATGATGTAAAAATATATATAAAATAAAAATATATAAAAATATTGTTATTCAATAGCTCTCTATTCTTGTTTTTTATCTAATGATATTTTAATTCCTTGAGTGTTATGTCAGAATCTCCTGCTTTAATTATGGAACCATCTATTTCTTTTTGAAATTTTTGTTTTATATAACCCAAAACTGTCTCTTTAGGTGTATATTATTCTTTTCTGCCCCTATTATATCTTCTTAGTGAATGCTTCCTTGAATCAATCTGAAATTTCCCTTTTTGTCTTTTAATGTTATTTCATTTACTTTCATTTCATTATTTGTCTGGTATATGATTTTATATCCCTTTATATTTTAAACTTTCTGTGCCATTTTGTTTTAGATATAATTTTCCTTCTATATCTAAGCTAGAAACTTTTTGATTTAAAAGGTTAATTTTATCTTTTCACATATATTTTTATTACTGAAATGTTTGAACTTCAATGTGACTTGTTTTTTGTTTTCTACTTAACTTGATTCCTTTTTGTTTTTTTGAGCTGAAAAACATTTTATTATCTCATTATTTTTTCTACTGATTTGAAACCTATACATTTGGAAAAAATAAATCAAGGCTCACAGACATGAAGTGTTTAGTTCAAGATTGCACCGTTAAACAACTATACTAATCAAAACAGTATAGTATCAGCATAAAAAAAGACACATAGCTCAATGGAACACAACTGAGAGCTCAGAAATAAGCCCATATATATGAATATATACATATATGTTTTATATATACATAGATATAGTCAATTAATTTATGACAAGAGTCAAGAATATACAATGGGGATATCATAGTCACTTCAACAAATAGTATTGGGAAAATTGGGTATTTACATGCAAAAGAATGAAATTGAACCACTATCTTATGCTTTTCATAAACATTAACTCAAAAATAATTAGATTTGAACATAAGACCTGAAACCATAAAACTCCTAGGAGAAAACATAGGTGGCAACTTCCTTGACATTGGTCTTGGCAATAATTAATTTTTTGGATCTAACTCCAAAACAAAGGCAACAAAACAAAAATAAACAATTAGAACTAAAGCTTGGAATTTCTTCGCAGGGGAGAAATCATCAACAAAATGACAAGGCAGCCTATTGACTGGGAGATGATTTGTAAATCATATATCTGATAAAGGTCAATAGCATATACATGCGTGTATGCCTACACACATACATATATAATGGAATGCTATTCAACCACAAAAAGTAATGAAATCTTGCCATGTCCTGCAACATGTATGAACCTTGAGGGCATTACACTAAGTGACAAAAGTCAGAGAAAGACAGGTGCCAATGATATCTCATACATACAGAATCTAAACAAAAGAAACAAGCAAATTTAGAGACACAGAGAAGAGACTGTCATCGTCATCGTCAGAGGCAGAGGAGTGGGGGTAGACACAATAGGTGAAAGGGGTCAAAACGTACAAACTTCCAGCTGTAAAATAAGTCCTGGGGCTGTAATGTACAGCATGGTAACTATAGTTAATAATACCGTGCTGCATATTTGAACATTGTCAAGAGGGTAGACTTTGAAAGTCCTCATCACAAAAAAAAAAAAAAAACTTGTCACTATGTGACGTGATGGATGTTAACTAGGCTTACCATGGCAATCATTTTGCAATATATACAAATATCAAAACATTATGTTGTATACCTGTAACTAATATAACATGTCAGTTATAGTTCAAGTAAAGGTCATATACTTAAGTGTGTCTTTAGTGATGTTAAGTGGCTTTGCAAAGGTTTTTTTATAATTCTTTTAAAATTTATTTATTATTATTATTTTCTAAATTTTATATATTTTTTACATGATTTTTCATTTTTGCACAATGTATACATTTTCATCTTGGTTATAGTCCCCACACCATTCCCACCCTCCCTTGTTTTGATCCTACTCCTGCTTCCTCCACCCCCCCCTCCCCTGTAGTGTGTCTCTGGTTTATAGTTGCTTGTTGATTTTGATTTTGATTTTTACTTTATTATAATTAGTCTTTTTCTTGGTCCCTTATTTAGGTTTCCTAAATTCCTGCTATGAGTGAGACCATCTGGTATTTTTCTTGTTCTTTCAGGCATATTTCGCTGAGCATGATCCCTTCTTGCTCCATCCATGTTTGTTGCAAAAATTCTTAATAAAATTTTAGCTAACAGAATCCAACAATGCATCCATAAGATAATTCACCATGACCAAGTAGGATTTATTTCAGGAACACAAGGATGGTTCAACATCCAAAAATCAAACAATGTAATCCAACACATCAACAAAAAGAAATATAAAAACCATATAATAATATCAATAGATGCTGAGAAAACTTTCGACAAAGTATAACACCCATTTATGATAAAGTCCCTTGAAATTCTCAGGATACAGGGAACATACCTTAACATCATAAAGGCCATGTATGACAAGCCCATAGCCAATATTATTCTCAATGGTGAAAAGTTAAAAGCATTTCCATTAAGACGGGGAACAAGAGATCTATGTCCACTCTCACCACTGCTTTTCAGTATAATACTGGAAGTCCTAGCCAGAGCAATAAGACAAGAGAAAGTTATACAAGGAATCCAAATAGGGAAGGAAGAAGTCAAACTATCACTAAAATTCCACAGAAAAACTAATCAAACTAATCAATAAGTTTAGTGAAGTAGCAGGATACAACATCAACACGCAAAAATCAGTAGCCTTCCTATACACAAACAATAAATCTGAAGAAGAAAAAATCAAGAAAACCATTCCTTTTATTATTGAAACAAAAAAAAATCAAATACTTATCCCCTGCTCATGGATTGGAAGAATTAACATTATCAAAATGGCCATTCTACCAAAAGCAATTTACGGATTCAATGCTATTCCAATAAAAATTTCAATGTCATTCTTCAAAGAAATAGATCAAATATTGATGAAATTCATATGGAGCCACCAAAAACCCCAAATAACCAAAGCTCCCCTGAAAAAAGGGGGGGAATAGAAGTATCACACTCCCAGACTTCAAACTATACTAAAAAGCCATAATAATCAAAACTTTATGGTGTTGGAACAAGAACAGACACACAGACCAATGGAACAGAATAGAAAATCCAGAAATAAACCCACAGATTTACAGTCAACTAATCTTTGACAAAGGAGCAAAGAATATGCACTGGAATATGCACTTGTGCTGGGAAAACTGGGTCACTACGTGCAAAAAAATGAAGCTTGACTATTACTGCACATCATGCACAAATACCAACTCGAAATGGATTAAAGAACTAGACATAAGACATGAAACTATAAAATATATAGAAGGAAATATAGGTGAAACACTACAGGACATACACCTCAGAAACATCTTTAAAGACACATTACCCAAAACCAGTGATAGTGAAGGCAAAGATAAACAGCTGGGACTACATCAAATTAAAGAGCTTCTGTACAGCAAAAGAGACAGTAACCAAAAGAAAGAGACACTCCACCGACTGGGAGAAAATTTTTGATAAAGGACTGATCAAAATTAATGATAAAGGACTGATCACAAAAATCTACAAAGAGCTGATAAGACTCAACAAATACAAAGTAAATAATTCAGTCAAAAATGGGCAGAAGATTTTCTAAATTCTTGCTATGATTGAGACCATCTGGTATTTTTCTTTTTCTTTCTGGCTTATTTTGCTGAGCTTGACCCCTTCCAACTCCATCCATGTTGCTGCAAATGGCATGAATTTATCTTTTTTGATTGCTGAGTAATATTCCATTTTGTAAGGGACCAAGAATAATTTTGTCAGTTTCTTTTGTTCTATTTCTCTATGTAATACATATGAGTGAAATTGTCTGATATTTTTCCTTCTGACTTACTTCGCTTAGTATAATGCCCTCCAGTTCCATCCAGTTTATTCCAAATGGAAAGGGTTCATCTTTATCACAGTTGAATAATACTCCATCATCTGTAGGTTACACAACCTCTTAATATACTTATCTGTCATTGGGCACTTAATTTGTTTCCATAACTTGGCTACTGTAAATAGTGCTGTCATGAACATGGGAGTGCAGATATCTCTTCAAATTAGTGTTTTTGCATTTTTTTTTTTGGCAGATGCTTAAGAGTGGAATTGCTGGATCATATGGCAGATCTATTGTTAATGTTTTGAGGCACCTCCATATTGTTTTCCACAGGGGATGGATAGTCCATATTCCCAACTGTGTATGAGTGCTGTTTTTTCTCTGCACCCTCACCAGCATTTGTTGTTGCTTGTTTTTGTGATATGGGCTATTCTCAGAAGAGTGAATTGGTATCTCATTGTGGTTTTGATTTGCACTGGGTGGGGACTACTTTAGATAGGATAGTTAGATAGGATTATCTGTAGAAGAGACTGTCTGTATTGACAGATGGTAGACCTATGTATCTCACTATCTGTGTGCTTCTCTATGGTAAGGTATTCAGATAAGACTTCTCTAAGGAAAGAATTTTAGATCTAAGGAACTGGATAATGAAAAGAAGCAAACCATGTGATTTTAGAAGTAGGCATACCAGTCAGAGAAAACAGGCCTTAGAGTATATTTTGGTGTGCTTAAGGTACAGCCAGAGACCAATGAGGCTAAAGGAAAATAGATAGGCAGGGAAAGTGATGGGAGATAGAGAAGTTGTTAATGGCAAGATTAAACAGGGACTTGTAGGTCATGGTTATGAGTTGATTTTCTTCTAAATATGAAAAGAGGCCATTGGAGAGTTTTGTTGCTGCTGCTTTTTTATTGTTATTGTTTTGTTGTGTTTTTAATAATGCAAATTTTCACAGATATAATAAATTAGAGAGAATCATATAATGAACCTTCTATGTACTTGTCACCCAACTTCTAGAATTCACATATGGTCAATCTTATTTCATCTGTACTCTCTGCTCCTCCAATACACACTGAATTATTGAGCAAGGTCCAGACATATCTTTTCATCCATAATTTATATATAGATCCAGAAGATGAGGACTCTTCATTTTTTAACATAACCATAGATATTAGAAGGATTTATGCATGAAAGTGGTAGATATGTATTTAAAGATCACTTTGGCTACTTAGGGAGAATAAATTATAGGTATTCCAGGGTGGTAATAAAAACATGTTTGGCTAGTGCAGTGGTCCAGGAGGCAGGTGATGGTTTGGACTGAGGGCAGCACTGGGGATATAGTTAAGTCAGGTTACTGTATTTAGAAGGTAATAGTAGGGCCTCCCTGGTGGTGCAGCAGGTTGAGTGCAGAGCTGTGAAGCTGTCTGCAGCCTCTGTAGCACAGGTTCGATTCCCAGATGGCCAGGGAGCTACCCACATGGCACGGCAGAACTCTCCTGTCTCGCCCGCTGCTCTCCTCAGCAGTGCTTTCAGCCCGTCTGCCTGTTCTTCTCCCTGCTCTGTCTCTGGTGAATCCTCTCACTCCCCATGCTTCTGGCCTGTACCCCAGTTCTTGTATAAATAAATAAATCTTTAAAAAAAAAAAAGGTAATAGTAGCCCACACAGCTAAGAAATCTTGCAATAACAAGGTTCTAAGGGAGCTCCTGCTCCAAAACACAGTCACCTTTCTCAGCATTATCAAAGTACTTTGAGAGAGAGATGATGGTCCCAAGGAAATCTGGCATGACCAGCGATGGCTGCTCTGCAGGTCACCTAAAACACATGGGTTGAGGTGTAAATAAGCATGCTCCCCAGATATATCTCAGCTTTATAATTTCAAAGTACATGTAGGATGCTGACCATGAAATGGTAGAATCTACCTGTGAGGCTGCTGCAAATTTGCTGAGATCACTCCTTCTACAGGCCTGAGTCAGGGTGGAGTCCCCAGGATCACTGTTTGCCAGACCGGTCTGCAGTTCCATAGCCACAGAAAGACTTAGCTGTGGTCAGAGGGATAGGCCAGGTCCATGCTAGAGAAGTGGGGTTGAATTTAAGAGTTTGTCTGGGGATTAAACTAGGCCATAAAATAACGTGGGTGCTGGGAGGGGAAGGAGGATGTGAACAAATAAATAAATAAATAAATCATGAATTTGAGGTAAAAAAAATCAATAACAAGTTGAAAAGCAGGGCCTCCCTGGTGACACAGGCAATTGAGTGCCGCACTGTGAACCTATCTGCAGCCTCTGCAGCGCAGGTTCCATCCTGGCTGGCCAGGAAGAATCCCACACGGCACGGCAGTCCTCTCCTGTCTTGCCCGCTGCTCCCCTCAGCAGTGTATTTCGGCAGTCTGCCTGTTCTGTTCCCCACTCTGTCTCTGGTGAGTTCTCTCACCCTCCCACACATCTGGCCTGTACCCCAGTTCTTGAATAAAAAGTAAATAAATCTTTAAAAAAAAACAAATTGAAAAGCAGTACAAATGTTGGGTCAATGAAGGTGGTTCAGAGTATAGGATGCAAATCATTCGGGGGTGTCAGAGTCTGACTCTAGCTACACGGTCTTAGGTTTGAGGAGATAGGAGTGGTTGATAAAGGAGTCCCATAAGGCAGGATGAGACACTGGCAGATGATCCTCCACTTCTCTGCTCTTGGGGGGTTACAGACAAAGGTACATGCCATTTGAGACCTTTAGCTTCCTGAATACCCAGGCCCCTATGAGTTTACCCAACAGAAAAAGAATGAGTGCTTGTGGGATCAGTCTTGTGTGGTCATGATTTCTAGGCCTTGGTTGTCCTAGAGGAGTCCAAGCTTGCTATTTTGAAGGGTGGGTAAAGCCTCCTCCCTTTCCCCCAGAGATTTCTGTCAATAGCATTTCTGAGCATATACATCTCTGAACCTGGCACAGAGCAGAACCTATTTCATACAGAACAAGGGCCTGAAAATGACTGTCCTTCCAATCCTAGAAGACAGAACTTCCTCAGCTTAGAGATAATTCCTTTAAGAATATCTCCCCAGAAGTCATAATTGACTGCTGGCAGGGGGTGCTGGACAGCTGCCTGAGAATCCCACATCAAGTGCTGACAACCATAAATCAAGGTGAAAGTCTCTGCTCCACAGTAGGGAAATGAGCAATGAGTGACCAGAAAAGTCAGCAACTTATCCCAGTCTTGCTGAGAACCATGGGGAAGAATTTCACATGTTAACAGGCCTCTTAGCAGTGCTCATGATGGTGATGATGGTGGTGTGATGGTTATCACTTATTTTGTGTCAAACATTACAGTGTTTTATATTCATTATCTCACTTAATAATCACAGCAATCCTAAGAGGCTCTAACTAATATCCTACTTTTACGGCCAAAAATATCAAATCTTAGAAGAGTTCAGTATTTGTCCAGACTTTCTAGCTAGTATGTGACTGAGCCCAAATTCAAATACATGCAATCTGACCTGAGAGCCTGAACTTATAAGGTCTTTGCTATAGAAGGTGCTCATTCAGAATACAGTAATTTTGGGGTGGGGAATAAATAGGCCTGCTGGGCTAGATCCATGTGGATATTTTGAATGAAATTCTGGAATATACTGTGGCCTGGATTGTCAAACATGCCCTGATTATGAAAATGGGGCATGAAGGTAACGATGAAGGAAAGAGCAGTGCCAGGAATTCAGTTCCCTCATGGTGCTGATTTAATGATGCCTCTCCAACACCTATGCTTGGCCACATGTGCTTACCCAAATGCATGTACTGTCTTTGGCTATAGGAAAGGACCCATGCAACAGTCCTAACCATGCTGGAAGACATATGGAGTCTCCACTTAACATTCTATCCATATCCAAAGGGCAGCCATTTGATGAGCTTTCCCACTTCAAACACCAGAGACAGTGCATTATGTCTGTCAAAACCTTCTAAAAATATGCACCAAGTAATCAGCATCATTCTAGATATCATTTAGATAAGACTGGAATTCAAAGCATAGAGGTCAGCTGGTCCTACCTTCGCTCTTAATGGCAGGTCAATTTCAATAAGGACTGGTACATCAACCCCAGCTTAACAAGCATGCAGGGGAAATTTCCTGATCATGCACATGGGAAAACCAAAGCTTTGTCCCCTCTTATCAGACTAGAAATCCTTCAGCTTTGCTCCTGCACTGTAAAATTCAAGATAATTTATAACTATCTCAAATTCAATCACCCACAAGACTATTCTCTTGGAATGGCTATAGATTTAGGAATATTCATTCTAGGTGACTGAAAGTATTCACTCTGCATTTCCTGTAGATTCTCAAACTAACCTGATTGGATGTTCACAATTCAATTTCTACTAGTTAATCCCAAGATATTGATACATGCTGTTGTGGTAAGCTTGGAAGACACACAAACCAATTTTTCTGACTCTAAACTACCTGGGATACACAGCCTTCGAAATAGTAGAAAAGAAAAAGGCAGACAGAAAAATTGTGTCTACACTAAGATTTTGTCTATCCCCCAAATTGATTATTAGGGCCCATATGATGATAAGCTAAAATGTTTGTTATAAGTGCTGTTTACCAGTTATTTCTGGCTTTTTATCCTTCAGAAACAGGGTAGAAATGCACTTTCCTAAACCCTTCAAGGTTAAACATAGCCACGTGACTTGTTTTGACCAATGTAAAATGAGTAGACTTGATACAGGTTACTTCTGGATGGAATTTTTTTAAAGATTTATTTATTTATACAAGAACTGGGGTACAGGCCAGATATGCGGGAGGGTGAGAGGATTCACCAGAGACAGAGCGGGGAACAGAACAGGCAGACTGACGAAATACACTGCTGAGGGGAGCAGCAGGCGAGACAGGAGAGTCTGCTGCGCCATGTGGGAGTCTCCCTGGCTGGCCAGGATCGAACCCACGCTGCAGAAGCTGCGGAGAGCTTCACAGTGCGGCCCTCCACCGCCTGCACCACTAGGGAGGCCCTGGATGGAAATTTTAAGGGTCAATGAGTATGTTAGTTTTTTCCTCTCCCTTGATGCAACAATCAGGGAAATGGGCTGAGATGGAGGCTCTGACAGCTTGGATTTTGATGACTAGCATGAACAGAGCCCTCAGCTCACCTGCAAAGGACATGCAGCATGAGCAAGAAATAAACCTTATTGTTTTAAGCTCTAATATTATTTGGGAGGGGTGGGTGGGAGGTGCTTGTTACAGCTTTGTACCTATCTTGACTGAAACAAAATATTCCCTCCCACAGAGTTGAGAAAGATGTTTTAGAATTCCAGAATGGAGATTAATACCTAGGATTTCAGTTTCTCTGGTCCTCCCCACTACTCACTGAGACCTCAGATCTTTGAGTAAAGGAAAGGAATGGGAAAACATATTTTTGGTAGAATTACTTAGCCTCAACGTGGTGACTCTAAGCAACCTCTCCCTGTTTTGATTAGCCTTAGCTTTTTGGGCCAACTCAGATGGTTTCTCACAAAGCGGGGTCTTTGAGATGTTTGTGACTATAGAAGATGGTGAATGTAAAATAACCTTCCAATTTTCTCTGAGGACCTTGCTCTTCAAGTCAGCTTGAATAACCCATGGGGCATGTGGACAATAGCCAATAATAGTGGTCTTCAGCACTCCAGCTCCTATTTTTTTCCCTTCCTCCTCTCCCCAATTTTCTATTCTGAGTTTGTCTCCAAATTCCAGTCTTGCTTTTAGTTTTTGACTTACTTTCCTGAGTATTTTTGCCCTTGGCATTTATTCACTGGCTCTTGCCAGTCCTGAGCACCATGAAATAATAGCAGCCACAACAATATCTTTCATTATTGAGACTCTATTATGTGCTGGGCACTGTGATAGGCATTGCCTCATTTAATTTAATTCTGACAAAGACCCAAGAAGTAGGTATTACTAGAATTTCCATTTTATAGAGGAAAAAAAAACATGAGGTTCAGAGAGAATGTCAGCTAGTGAATGAGAGTTCCAGGATTTCAGTCAGTTGTATCCCATGCTTATCTTAACACAAAAGCCATGTTTTATCACCTCTGCAACCAACCGGCGGTAGCCCTTGGAATGTAAACTATAGCAGCTATCCAACTGCTGCCTGGTTTTCCAAAGGGGCCCATATGGGCACCCACTAAAGAATCAGACACTATAGGCACTTTGGAAAGTTTAAAAAGTCAAGGTTACCCTTTGCAACGTTTTTTAGATTGACACCCCGGCCCCCTGATCCAAGAGGCAATGAAGGAGCTGGATCACCTGCTCATTTTCTCTCCAACCTCGCCCCCAGTTGTCTCCGTTTGGGGAAATCCCAAGTCATCTCTGGCAGCATCACCTTAAATCAACTCAATTATATACCTGAAAGGCCCCAAATCACTTTCCTGGGCTTGGACTTGTCAAAGCTCCGCAAGCCACCCAGAGAACATTTAGGTTTTAGGGTATGGTTAGATTGTAGAGGCTTATAATCCATCTCTCTGTTTTTCCAGGCTGTTTCTGTGATCTACACAACAGATGGGTTTCCCAGTAGAGGGCTTCCCAGTAGAGGCTCGGAAACTATCTTTTAATAAAAGGCCCCTGTACACTGGTACAAGGTGCTTTCACTCTTAGGCCTGTTTTCTAGAAAGCTGATTGCAGCCAAGATAAACTTCACAGGATGGGAGCAAGAAATGCTTACCTGCAAAGCCATTTCAGATACTGCAAGCTTTACCTCAAGAGAGCTCTGGACAACTCCTGATCACAAGGTCGAAACATCACACCCCTGAGTAGCTTCCTCTCAGCCCACATCAGTGCGGTTGGTCAGCCTCCTTGGATATTTCAGTTGTAGATCACAACATGGTTGTGTTTCTCCTTCATGAGATACTGTGCTTCCCACAAAACAGAAGGAGCTATGTAATAAGATAAATAATCATCATTAAGCAGATGCCTACACCATCAGGATAAGGTTCATAGCTTCCCAGAATATCTTCCAGAGACTAGAGTAGAAGAATGAGAGGAGAAATGTACTGCTATACCAGAAAACTAAAGCTGATGCTATCATTAGAGGATTTCAGATGTACATTTCAACCACTATGCAGCCCCATCTGGCCACTGAGGTCCACCCCAGGCACTAGCTATGCTTCCCAGGACTTCTGGTGGCCACAGATGAGATTTGCATCTTACAAGACATTGAATTCCACAGGATTTTAGAAATTCAGGAGATCAGGCCTCCCTGGTGGTGCAGGAGGTTATGCACCACACTACAAAGCAATCTGCAGCCTCTGCAGCAAGAATTCGATCCCCGGCCTGCCAGGGAGATACCCACATGGCACAGCAGACCTCTCCTGTCTCTCCCGCTGTGCCCCTCAGCAGTGTACTTTGGCCAATCTGCCTGTTCTGCTCCCCATCCTGTCTCTGGAAAATCCTCTCAACCCCCACATCTCTGACCTGTACCCCAGTTCTTGTAAGCATAATAAATAAATCTTAAAAAAAAAAAAGAAATTCAGGAGATCATTTGGGCTATTGAAGTTCTGGTAAGAACTTTTGGTCACTTCCTGACAAGAGATGATCACACCATGATCTGTGTGGAAGCTCACCTCCCTTCCAGGGCAATGGGGCTTTGTGTTGGTGGGTGCCCTCTCCGTGGTGGCATTTCTTGTTCCAAATTTCATCTAGCCACTGTTGCCTTGTGAACATGCAACTTAAATTCCATCTCTACATATGTAGGAGTGACAGTCTGCAACCTCTTCTCTGTCCACAATAGATTATCTATCACCAGTCACCCATAAGCCAGAGAACATGCTGAACCCAACAGCAGAACCATGGAAGGGTAATTCCTGGTCTAGACACTACAACGTCCACAGAGTCTCCTCTAACTCTGGATCAAAAATCCAGTCTTTCTTTCTCCTTCTCCACCCAGAACATGTCCTTGCCCTCTAATTACAGGCTTCACTCTCTGCTTCCTCAAGCCACATTGTACCATCCTAGCCACAGACCACCCAAGAAAACCTATTAGAAACTTTATGTAACACAGCAGGAAAATATGCCAGGCTATAGCAACAGACATCAAACACCATCCAATGCTCAGCTTGTAGGAAGAAAACTCATTCAAAAGACCGAAGTAATGGTCCTCTATGGCACTGGATCAGTAAGGACTTATTAAAAAAAAAAAAAAAAAAAAACATTTGCTGTGCAAATTCTTTCTGGGTATATCTTCTGGCACTAGCTTGCATTTACAACATTTTTGGAGATTGTCCTTTTAATGATGCAAGAGGAGTCAGATTTTGTTAGTCCACAAAGATGGCCAGGGCAAACCATCTCAAGTCCCCTGAGAGACTTGCACTTTTATAGAACCCCTAACAGAGGCTTTGATCATCTTTGGAAACCTCAACAAAGAAAGTAAGTTTGATTGGAAAGCGGTAGCTATAAATATGTATGTATGCTATGCAAACCCCTGATAGTCTCCATGGGTCATAGGCTGGGCATTCTAGAAATTAGGGCAATGTGATTGGCATTTTCCTACCATCCCTCTTCTATCCTGAAAGCCTTTCACCAGATTGTTCTACAGTAGTCAAGGACCACACGGACCATTAAAAATTGGAATTTGTTCATGTATAGTCCTCCTATTTACAGAATAACAGTTCACAATGCTCATGTGGGGGGCAGGTCTGGGGTTGTGTTAACATATAATGGAATTAGTTCATCTCATTCGGTCTAGAGGGCATGGGGGATATACTCTGCTTTGAAGTGTTTACATCCTTCATATTTAATGTTAACAGTGAAAAAATAGAGCCTCCCTGGTGGCGCAGGTGGTTGAGCACAGCACTGTGAAGCTATCCGCACCCTCTGCAACACTGGTTTGATCCTGGCCGGACAGCGAGCATCCCATATGGTGCGGCAGACCTCTCCTGTCTCGCCCACTGCTCCCCTCAGCAGTGTATTTCGTCAGTCTGCCTGTTCTGTTCCCCGCTCTATCTCTGGTGAATCCTCTCACCCTCCCATGCATCTGGCCTGTACCCCAGTTCTTGTATAAATAAATAAATAAATAAATCTTTAACATTGAAAAAATAATGTTATAAATGATTTGATAGGATTCATATCATATGTTTCATTTTGCTATTTGTTTTCTGTATGTTTTATTGTAGGATGAAACTAGGTAATGGGTGCAGGTAGTCAGTTTGGAACAGGGTTCCTCAAGCCCCTAAGTTCATTTATCAACCTGATTGAGAAATACCTGGGAGGAACCAGGAGGCCCCCCTTCCTCTGCCCTCCCCACACCCCACTCTAAGTCTTTGGTCCATTTATTAGTCTGATTGGAGAGTTCAGAACACCAACACAATAACACAATGCTAAAACAATGGACCAAAGCTAGTTTGAGGAAGGTAGGCCAGGTAACGTGGGCGACCTCAGTTGGCCTGGGTAGCCTAGGAGAACCCCACAAACTTAGTAGCCTAGGAGAACTCTGCAAACTTAGTGGACCTTTGTAGCCTAGGAAGCCCATACAGGCCAAGCCAATCATCAAGAGACACAATGCAGAACCACCCTATGGCCATTCCCCCCAGTCCTTGCTCACTGTACCCATATAAGCACCTGCTTCTTGCCACCATAATCAGCTACCCAGTTGGGACCCCTCTCCACTTGGAGAGCTTTCTTGTTCTTGTTCTTCTTCCTTCCTACCTATCAAAACATCTCTTGCTTTTCTCTGACTTTGGTCTCAGCATTGAATTCTTTCCTTGTTGAAGACAAAAACCGAGAAAGAGCCTGCCTGGGGTCTTCAGACTCCAGGCCTTCTCCCTAAAACCCCAATTCATTCTGTTTTTTTTTTTTTTTGTTTGTTTGTTTCAGTGTTCTTCCACTTCTTCCTTCTTTTTTCATTAAATACAAATTTCTGAGTCTAAAATTGAAGTTCCTTTGTTATTATTGTTTTACTATATTGTTGAGTCATTTTCTTAATGATTGCTCTGGGGATTTCAATATGCATCTTAAATGAAAACATACTAGTTTATATTAATAACAACTTAATTCCAATAGCATATTGAGAGGAAATACTCCAATATAACTCCCTTCAACCCCTCCTTTTGTGTTATTATTTTCATTCCTCTTTATACATTATAGTCCCATTAACACAGTTTTGTATTTGTTTTATGTGTTTACCTTTCAAATTAATTAGAAGAAAAAAGAAAAATGATATATTTTATACTGTCTTTATATTTATCTATGTAACTGGTGCTCTTTGTTTCTCCAAAAGAATCCAAGTTACCATCTAATATCTTTTCTTTACAGCTTTAGGGTCTACCTTTAATATTCCTTATAGTGCTTACTTACTGCTGATTAATTTTCTCAGTCTTTGTTCATCTGAGGATATATCCATCTTTCATTTTAGAAGGATAATTCTGCTGGATAGAGAATTCTTGATTGACAGTATTTTTCTTTCAACACTTTAAAGCATGCCATCACACTGTTTTGACTTCCTTTGTTTCTAATAAAAAGTCAAGGGTCCCTTACATGTGATAAGTCAATTTGCTTTTGAAGTTTTCAAGATTTTCTCTTTGTCATTGGCTTTCATCAGTGTGACTGTGATGTGCCTAAGCCAGAATCTCTTTGTGCTTCCTTTATTTGGAGGTGATGACTTTTTCCTGGAAATATAGATGTGTTTATTATCAAATTTGTGAAGTTTTCACCTATTATTTTTTTTCAAATATCTTCCTGCCGTTTACTCTTTTATCCCCTCCTTTAGGCTTTCCTATTATGCATGTGTTGACATATTTTATGGTGTCCCCCAGGTTCCTTAGGCTTTGTTCTTCTTTCTTCATTTAATTTCTGTTGTGTTTCTGGACTAATTAATCTCAATTGACCTATGCTCATGGTCATTAATTCTCTCTTCTGACAGATCAGAACTGTTATTTTCCCCTTCTGATGATTTTTCATTTCCATTAGCACATGGCTTTTTGAATTAATATTTTATTTTATATAATTCTTACATCATTTTTCATTTTTGCACAATGTATGCATTTTCATTTTGGTTATATTCCCCATACAATTGCACCCCCCTTTATTTTGACCCTAGTCCTTCCTCTTCCTTCCCTCTCCCAGCCCCCCATAGTGTGTCTCTGGTTTATAGTTGCTTGTTGATTTTTGATTTTTACTTTGTATTAATTATCATTTTCCCCGGTCCCTTATTAGGTTTTTCAAAATTCCTGCTATGAGTGAGACCATCTGATATTTTTCTTTTTCTTTCTAATTTATTTCGCTGAGCATGATCACTTTTAGCTCCATCCATGTTGCTATAAACTAAACTGCATGGTATTGGAACAAGAACAGACACACAGACCAATGGAACCAAATAGAAAATCCAGAATTAAACCCACAGATTTATGGTCAACTAATCTTTGACAAAGGAGCAAAGAATATGCACTGGAGCAAAGAAAGTTTGGTTCAATAAATGGTGCTGGGGAAAACTGGGTCGCTACATGAAAAGAATGAAGCTCAACTACTACCTCACACCATGCACAAAAACCAACTCAAAATGGATTAAAGAACTAGACATAAGACCTGAAGCTATAAAATACATAGAAGAAAATATAGACAAAACACTACATGACATGCACCTCAAAGACATCTTTACAGACACATCATCCAAAGCAGTGACAGTGAAGTCAAAGATAAACAGCTGGAACTACATCAAATTAAAGAGCTTCTGCACAGCAAAAGAGACAATAACAAAACAAAGAGAAACCCCACCAACTGGAGAACATTTTTGCACACAACACTAATGATAAAGGATTGATCACCAAAAACCTTCAAAGAGCTGATGAGATCAACAAAAACAAAGAAAGTAATCCAGTGAAAAAATGGGCAGAAGAGCTAAAAAAGAAACTTCTCTGAAGAGGAAATGCAAATGGCCAACAGGCATATGAAAAATGTTCAACATCACTTGTAATCAGGGAAATGCAAATCAAAACTACCATGAGATACCATCTTACACCAGTGAGAATGGCACATATTAAAAAAACTAGCAACAACAAATGTTGGCGAGGATGTGAAAAAAGGAACTCTTCTGCACTGTTGGTGGGAGTGCAAACTGGTCCAACCACTATGGAGAGCTGTGTGGAGATTTCTGGACCTACTAAACATAGAGCTTCCATATGATCCAGCAATTTCACTCCTAGGTATTTACCCTCAGGACACAGAAACATCAATTCCAAAGAGCACCTGCACCCCTATGTTTATAGCAGCACTATTTACAAATAGCTAGCTTTGGAAACAGCCCAAAATGCCCAAAAATAGATGACTGGATCAAGAAGATGTGGTACATATACACCATAGAATATTACCCAGCATTCAAAAAAGATAAAACACATGCAATTTGCAGCAACATGGATGGCGCTGGAAGGGATCATGCTCCAGTAAATAAGCCAGAAAAAAAAAGAAAAATTACCGGATGGTCTCACTCATAGCAGAAATCTAGAAAACTTAAACAAGGGACCAGGAAAAAGAATAACTATAAGAAACTAAAAATCAAAATCAACAACTATGAACCAGAGACACTCTATGGGG
>NW_023601543.1:47999407-48023890 GCF_014898055.3 Talpa occidentalis
CGTACAGTCCCTCAGTTCCTCATGGAGCTGTCTCAGTGACTGATGGGTCCTCTCATTCAGCTCCACTCTCCTGGCCTTTCTTCAACCTTTCCCCCAGCAGTCCCTGAGCTCCTGGGCCCCTCCTTTTTTTTTTAAGATTTGTTTTATTTATTTTATACAAGAACCGGGGTACAGGCCAGATGCGCGGAGGGCGAGATGATTCACCAGAGACAGAGTGGGGAGCAGAACTGGCAGACTGATGAAATACATTGCTGAAGGGAACGGCGGGAGTGACAGGAGAGGCCTACCGCACCATGTGGACTATCGCTGGCTGGCCGGGATCGAACCGGCGCTGCAGAGGCTGCGGACAGCTTCACAGCACGGCGCTTAACCGCCTGCACCACCAGGGGAGGCCCGGGCCCCTCCTTTACTTCAGGCTTTCTCCTTCTCCCTGGCTCCAGCCATCTTGCCTCCCTGCTTCCCTGACTTCCCTCTTCGATCTCAAAGGTTATTGGCACTGAATTTCTCACTCACCCCTCTCAACTCATCTTGGCTTCTCTCTGCTATACAGAAGATTGTTTCCCTGGATATTGGCTCTGTGAAGAAGGACCACGGTTACCTGGACGAGGACTCTTTGGGGGCCCTGTGCAGGTAGGGGGACTTTGGGTCAGGCCTGGGAGGCCAAGAGCCTGGCTTGGAACTTGCTTCTGGAAAAAACAAACACTTGACCCCTCTAACAGGAGAAGGCCAACCTATTCACCAGATGCATCTGCTGGGATCAACAGGTTCACTCTGATTTCTTTTTATTTTTTAAGATTTATTTATTCATGTATACAAGATGTGGTGTACAGGCCAGAGATGCAGGGGGGTGGTGAGAGGATTCACCAGAGAGAGGCGGGGGGGGGAAGAATAGGCAGATTGACTGAAATACACTGCTGAGGGGAGCAGCGGGTGAGGCAGGAGAGGTCTGCCATGTCACGTGGGACCCTCGCTGGCCAGCCAGGATCGAACCTGCGCTGCAGAGGCTGTGGACAGCTTCACAGCATGATGCTCAACCGTCTGCACCACCAGGGAGGCCCCACTCTGATTTCTGTGTCACTCAGGCACCCTAGCTGAAAGCCAGGATGTGGCTTGTATGCCTTCTCCCTTCAGTTAGGTCCCCTAAACATACCTCTGACGTGTTCCCTCTTTACTCATATGATTTGGCCCTTGTTTGAGGTCAAACCATGGCTTCTCTTAAAACGACTACAGTTGCCTCCTCACTGGCCATCCTCTTTTCAGGCTTTGCATTCCGTCCCAGCCACTCCAGCCTCTCCACAGCAACCAGGGTCAGCCTCCAAGCGGTGCCCCTCTGCTTAAACCATGTCTCTGCACGCGGGTGAAAGTCCAAAGCTTTTTTAATATGCAGGATGCCCAAGGCTTTTTGCAATCTGTCTTTGACTTAACCTTATCAGCCTCAGCCACTGTCTCACATCCATACTGGTTTGTTTACTGACCCTGCCTTGTCAGAGCTCCTGTCCCCTTTTCCCTCTCCCTCCAAATCTCATTTTTCTCCTCTGGGAAGGCTTCTCCATGTGCACCCGCCTCCGTTCATGGAAATTTATTTTTCCACCTGCTCTGTGCCTGCTGCACCTCCTGTTTGCTCTGCTCTGCTCTTGAACCTGTCCCACCTTGGTAGTAGTTTGTCTCCATCTATAAGCTCCTGGAGGGCAGGAGCTTCCAGTGACGTGCCTGGTGCTGAATCTCACAAACATTGGGGTTGGGAAAGGTTTGGTGGCTCGGGCATGTGATGGCCTTTGGAAGTGTTTTGATAGGCTATGCCTGTTATGGGGGGCTGGAGCCCTTGGGTCAATGCTGCTTCATTTCCTTGCAGGAGGCTGATGACCTTGAACAATTGTGCCTCGATGAAACTGGAGGTTCATTTTCAATGCAAGCAGGCGAGTCATGGCGAGGGTGCTGTCTGTGGTCTTGGACCCCGGGGGAACACGGGACATGCAAACCTCTCTTGGGAAATTAGCTCCATCATCCTGGGAGTCTGGGGTATCCAGAAAAAGTGCCCTTCTCCAGCCTGGGAGTGGGGTGCGGGGAGCTCTATGAGGCCTTTGTCTTGGCGAGGTTGGAGTATAACAGCATGTGTCCTGACTTTTGGGCTCACCTACCCACCCCTGCCCTCAACCCACTTCTCCCATCTGCATTTACTAGAGAAATCCATCTGCTTCAATTACCTCCTTTGATGGCAGAATGTCTTTGACCTTGGTTGTGTGTGTGTGGTGGGGTAAGGTGGAGGGGGTGCTCAGAGGCAGAAAAGAACATGTGGTAGAAAGAACATGGCCTGTACGGTCTGAGAAGTCAGGATCCCCAACCCCACAAGAGCTCATCCCTTTGACCTTCATTTTATACAGTAAATTAGGGGTGTTATCAATAGCTTCCCAAGGGTCTTTCTTATTCTGCCAATCTGGGGACTGCAGAAACTGAGAGGACTCTGAGTCTGCACAAAGCCCTTGTGTGTGGGGTCAGGCTTTGCAGGTCTCCCCGGGATTTCTCCACCAGAGGCCTGCCATCAGTGGGTCAGCCAAGTGGTTAGAGCCCTGAACCAGGAAGCAGGAAACCCCTGGTCCCAGCTCTACCACTGACTACTGAGTGACTTCGGGCTAGCCTCTTCTCTCCCTGGGCCTCAGTTTCTCCACCTTGAAGATGAGGAGAAAAAAAATTGAAAATGTAACATTTCCTTTCAGTTCTGGCATTCTATGATTCTAATCTAAGACTGTAGAGACTGGGAGGCTGCTGAGGTCAGGAGGTCCAGGAGCCTGGATTCTAACTCTGGTCTGTTATTGACTTACTGCATGATGGTCTAGGGCCCTGGGCCAGCAGCTTCCCATTTGTAGGTCTAGGGTTCCTCTCTGTAAAATAGTAGGAGGGGGAATGAGATTAATCAGATCATCACTACCAACCCTCTAGGCTCCATCTATGACTCCTGGCTTCCTCCAGCTCTGCCAGAGCCAATGCTCCCCTCTAAAACATATCCCCAAGCAGAAGGCAGGGCCCTGCACCTCTATGTCCCCCCAAGAGTTTGGAGACAGAGAGTGGAACACAAAAACAAGGGCTTGTGGGCTGGGTTTCTCTGACCTGCTCCTGTGGCACCCTTCCCAGAATGAAGACTCAGAGGAGGAAGAGCAGTGCACCATCAGCAATCACTGGGCTTCCAGCAACAAAACAAGTGCTGGTCTCACGTGGGTTCCTCTGATCTGCTGGCCCCACTGAGCCCTAGCCTTCCAGTGACCTCCAGCTGTGAGAGTGTCCTCACTGAGCTTAGTGTTACCTCCCTGCCAGCCA
Source organism: Talpa occidentalis (assembly GCF_014898055.3). Lineage (NCBI taxonomy): Eukaryota > Metazoa > Chordata > Mammalia > Eulipotyphla > Talpidae > Talpa > Talpa occidentalis. The sequence continues at coordinate 48,002,720 of NW_023601543.1, forward strand.
TTGCCGTGAGCTTACCAGCCCCTAAGCCAGCAGACCTGCCTTTCTTAGGCTGTACCCCTGGCCCAAGTGAACGGCCCCTCCTCAGCCCCACCCGGGGCCAAAAGGGTCTCCAGTCCAAGGCCAAGAAGCACCGTTCACGTAGCTTCCTCAAGCACCTTGAGTCTTTGAGGAGGAAGGAGAAGGGTGGCGGTCGACCTGCAGAGCCCGAGCGTAAGGCAGCCACCTTGGAGAAGACCACCAAAGCCTCTACTTCCTGTAGTCGCCGTGGCTTCCTCTCAGCTGGATTCTACAGGGCCAAGAACAGACAGTTACTTCAGCCAGTGGTGGTGGTACTGAGGCTCAGAGGGCCTGGGAGGCCTGGCCTGCCACATTCTGGCACCCTCAGCTGACACACAGGGGTGACTACTTGGTGCACGTGCCCAGGGACCACAAACCAGGCACATTCCCTCGCTCCCTCTCCATTGAGAGCCTGTGTCCTGACCATGAACACCGCCTGGCAGATTGGCAGCCAGGTAGGCGCTGGGGCTACGAGGGACGCCGTGGCTCCTGTGGTTCCACAGGCAGCCACGCCAGCACCTATGACAACTTGCCTGAGCTGTACCCAGTGGAGCCTGTACTGGCCGGGGCTGAGGCTGAAGATGAAGAGGAGGGGTGAAGGCAGCTATGCCCACCTGGACGACATCCTTCAGCATGTATGGGGCCTGCAACAACGGGTAGAGCTTTGTCTCAGGCCATGTACCCAGATCTGGGCCAGGAGAGAAGGAAGAGGAAGAAGATGAGGAAGAAGAGGAAGAAGCTACTTTATCAGTAGAAATAGCAACAGCTGAGGATGAAGACCAGGCCGAACCTCTGGGCCAGGTAGAGGCTGTGGCGCAAAGACAGTCCCTGTCCTGGGCCAGGCTGATGTGCAACCGGTAGTCCCATCTCAGACTCCAGCTGAGGCTGCATTCCCAGCACAGGCAGAGGCTGAATCCCCCAGTCCAGCCCAGGATGATGAGCAGGAGGTGAATTCAGGAGGAGAACCCACTTCTGTGGAAGAAGGACACTCCATTTCTTACACTGGGGCCTCCTCGGGTGAACTGGATAACAGTGGGAGCTTCATGAACGAGGGTGAGGCCGCAGGGCCCCCAGCTGGACTCCAGGCAGCAGCCCCGGGAACGGCGAGATTCAGGCGTTGGGCCTCGCTTACCAGACCTTGCAGGTGGGACTTCAGGGTAGAGGTGGAGACAGGTTCCTCTGTTGTCTCTCTATCCCCCTCCACTCCTTTTCCCTCCCTTCTCCCATCCTGCCTCCCTTTTAAGTCAGTTTATTAATGGAGAGGACAGGGGTAGGTTCTTGGGAATGGGTTGATTGCCTCCAGGCAGCCAGTCCCAGGAGGGAAATGGGAAGCCTGCAGGACTCCAAAATACAGAATGTTGCTTTAGGCCCTGCCTCTGGTATCACCTGGAGTAAATTGTAGCTCTTCTTTGGGCCCCAGTTTCCCCATGGGAAACCGAGGGTGTTAGAGGAGATGGTCTCTGATCCCCACTTTTCCATTCTGGGGTTTCTGGAGCAGCCCTGGCACAGAAGTTTCAGTTGGGGGTTGTTGGCACTAAATGGGCCATCCTCCCTGACAGCATCTTGGGCAGCCCTGGCATCTAAGATGATGCCCTCCTCAGCCCCCTCAGGGCCCAGCAGCAGTGTCAACAGTAGGTAGTTTCCCCATTCCCCTGATTTATTTTGTCTTTTGGGAGAATAAAGGACTAGAAGAACATAACCTTTTCAAAGCTTTACCCAAAACTGCTCCTCTGGCTTCCTCCCCTTCTCAGCAGGAAACTCCGCTGGCACAGCTTCCAGAACTCCCACCGGCCCAGCCTCAACTCTGAGTCTCTGGAGATCAACCGACAATTTGCGGGCCAGATCCACCTTCTGCACAAGGGCTCGCTGCTGCGGCTCACCGCCTTCATGGAGAAGTACACGGTGCCCCACAAACAGGGCTGGGTCTGGTGAGTGCTGCTGAGCCATGGTGGCTGGGGAGCTCCTGCCCATATCCTGTCTTCTTGCCTGACCTCATGCCAGGACTTCGGGAGGGTGAGCCTCAGAGGGTGGCTGCCAGCAGGCAGAGTCTCCCTGCCAGCTCAGTGACCTGACATATCAGGCCAGAGGGGCTGTGGCTCCAGAGATCAGTGTGGCTCTGGGTATCTGGGGCAGGGCAGTGCATATGGGATCCATGTAAGTATGGGTGCCATGTTTGACAAGGGAGGTGAACCTAGGGCCTTGAGCTGTTCCTCTCCATTCCAACCTCCATGCCCCCACCAGGACATTGGCTTAAAATGGAGTTTTGGGGTCACTTTCCAGACCAGCTCCCTTCTGTGACTCCCCATTGCTAGAGAATTCCTCCCCATCATAATCCTTTCACTGCATCATCTGTCAGGCTCTTTAGTTAGCCACTCATAAGCAATGCCAAGGGGAGTAAAAATATGGACCATTAGAATGAGGTGGGTATCAAACACTTCAAGAGGTCACAAATATAGACCAACATATATGAATCTCAGTATAATCTGCAAACAAAAATCAATAGAAGTAACACGTGTTCTTTTTTTCTGAGCCCCCTGATACTGCAAACAGTCTCCAAGCCATGTCAGGACCTGTTCCACTCCTTCCTCACCTCTTGTCCCTCCCCCAAACAGGTCAGTGCCCAAGTTCATGAAGAGGAATAAGACCCCAGACTACAGAGACCAGCATGTGTTTGGGGTGCCACCCCTCATCCATGTGCAGCGCACAGGCCAGCCACTACCACAAAGCATCCAGCAAGCTATGCGCTACTTGCGTAGCCAGTGCCTGGACCAGGTGAGACCCTTTGGGGAGCCACAGAGGTGGTGCTGGGTGGGCTGAGGCTGAGCAGTTGGGGAGGGCACTGCTCTGCTCCTTCCCCTGGATCTGACTGCTCCACCAGAGGCCTTTCTGGTCCTCAGAAAGTCCCAGCAAGGATGGAACCAAAGCTCCCTTTTGCCCAGCCATGCGCCAACTTCTTTCTGGCCTGGGCTCTGTTGCCTTAACTAGGCCCACCTTTTCCTACTCATCACTAGGAAGCCAGCTTTTGCCTTGGCTGAGGCCATCAAACCCCTTCTCTCTGGTGTTACCATTCTCACCTCCCCTGCCAGTGGAAGCCTGCCAGGCTTGGAGATCTCTGGGGGACAGCCTACACTCGTGACCCATGGGCGAGGGCTGGCCTCACGGTCCCCCACCCACCCTTCTACCCCTCCTTCCTTCCCTCCTCTGCATGGACCAGGTGGGCATCTTCCGGAAGTCTGGAGTGAAGTCCAGGATCCAGAACCTGCGCCAGATGAATGAGACTTCCCCCGACCATGTCTGTTATGAAGGCCAGTCGGCCTATGATGTGGCTGACCTGCTGAAGCAGTATTTCCGGGACCTGCCCGAGCCTATCTTCACCAGCAAGCTCACCACCACCTTCCTGCAGATCTACCAGCGTGAGTTTCCTGCACTTTTCCCCACAAAACTGCCCTGCTCTCAACCTCCCTGAATCCAGGGCTTGTGGGAGATAAAACCTCGTGCAGGCAAATGGAGCCTCACCTGTTAGCTCATTGGAACATTCACCATCTGGCCTCCCCAAGCCTATTCTGTGGAAGGATGGACTGAGGCCCCAAGGAAAAGTAGGGACTTACCCAAGGTCACAGTGCGCATTAGCAACACATTAGCACAGTGCACATTAGCAACACATTAGCACATTAGTGCACATTAGCACCTAGATCTGGGTGCTAGATCTAGCACCCAGAGCCCACCCCCTTCTGTCTCCCCAACTTCCCTTGGCATTGCTGTGCCTTCTGCATTACCAAAAAGCAGGAGGTGCACAACTGGGGCCTCTAGGGGAATAAGGAAGCCTTTCTCCCATTTCTTCCTCATAGTCCTGCCCAAGGATCAATGGTTGGCAGCAGCTCAAGCCGCTACCCTGCTACTCCCTGATGAGAACCGAGAGGTGCTACAGACCCTGCTCTATTTCCTAAGTGACATTGCCTCTGCTGAGGAAAACCAGATGACAGCTGGCAACCTGGCAGTGTGCCTGGCCCCCTCCATCTTCCACCTCAATGTCTCCAAGAAGGATAGCCCCTCACCAGGTGAAGCAGGGCAGGGCAGGGAAGGGAGGGTTTGGGTCCCATTGGATTTTTGGCCCTTGATGGCTGGCACTGCAATTCTCCTATATCACCACAAGAGAACGGCCTGATTTCTCAGGCACCATGGTATGTTTGTGAAGTAGGATCTTCCAAAGAGCAGCAGGACCTTTTGTCTTCACCACTGGCAAGCTGGCTTCTAGGGAGCTGGAAGCTAGTGGCTTCTCACATGTCTTGCCTCATGCCCTTGTGCCATCCTTTCCTTCCTGGGCCTTTCCTCCAGAATCAAGAGCAAACGCATCTTAGTTGGCAGGCCAGGCCCTCGGGACTTGAGTGAAAACATGGCGGCTACCCAGGGCCTATCACACATGATCAGTGACTGCAAGAAACTTTTCCAGGTGAGTTGCTCAGGCCCACAGTGCCTCCTTTCCAGATGCAGGGAACCATTTGCACCCAAGTCAGGGGTCGGGGTCAACTTGACTCAACCTCCTATTTCCAACCCTTCTCCCAAAAGATTCCTCACCACTCTTATTGCAGGAGCCAGGCCTCTCTACCCCCTTAACTACTGATGCTCCCCGTGACCATAACCCAGTGTGTGTGTGTGCCCTCCCAGGTGCCCCAGGACATGGTGCTACAGTTGTGTGGCTCCTACAGTGCCGCTGAACTCAGCCCTCCTGGCCCCGCCCTGGCTGAACTGCGGCAGGCCCAGGCAACTGGAGTGAGCCTGAACCTCTACATGGAGGAGAGCGTCCAGGAGCTGCTGCGCGATGCTGCCGAGCGCTTCAAGGGCTGGATGAGTGTGCCGGGACCCCAACACACAGAGCTGGCTTGCAGGAAGGTGAGTGCTGGTTATCTCCAGCTGCCCAACAGCTAAGAGAGGGTATGCTGCAGGCAGGGGCCCAGATCCCAAAGGGAGGTGTTGCCTGCCAGCCTCACTGTGCCTGTATGTGATTCTTAGAGAATGTCAACCAGCAGAGCAATTACCTTAAGGAACTGAGAAGCATGAGACCAAGGGGTTTCTGTCTGGATCCCTGCTGGAATTACCTTGCCAAAGCCCTGCTCCAGATTGTTACTACTCCCATCTCGCCCTGAACCAGCCATGCTGAGCCCTTGATATTTCCACCTTGGTACTTTTGCCTGTGCTGTCCTGCTGCCTGACTGACCTGTCTCCAAGCACTGCATTTCCCAGCCACTTGAAGCCCCAACTTACCATGCCACCTTCTCCATCCAGAGCTTCCTGTCATGCCGCAGGCTAGAAATGACTCTCCTGTCCTTCTCTTGCACTGGTCATGTTTTCTTGAAATCTGATCCTGACTAGATGGCAAGGCTGCGTTTACCATGTATTATAGTCATAGTAAAAAACTTCCTTACAGGGTCACAGTGGGGAGAGGCTCAGACAGTGCCTGGCACATACCAAAGCTTCGGTCAGTGGCTGTTTGTGTGGCCTGCACAGTTCTGTCACCCACAAGAGGTGGTGATCCCTTTAGGACCATCACCTCCTCCTCTTCCTGTTCATTTCCAGAAATGCCAAGCACTGTGCCTATTTTTTTGGTAGAGCCTAATAGGCCTCAGGGAACATTTGTTCTGTCACCTCCATGTACTCTTGATGGGGCAGAGAAGCAGCCGTCTGAAATGGAGCAGGTCCAGGAACTTAGGGATGGCCAGTCTCTGCAGTGAACACAGGCCTGGCCTGAGGCTGGAGTGGGACTGACCCAGACCTGACAGCTGCCTCCTGCTCCCAACCTTGTGACTGATAGGCAGCAGATGGCCACCCCTTACGTGTGTGGAAAGCGTCCACAGAAGTAGCAGAGCCCCTCCGGCTGTGGTGCTGCACCGCATTCTGCGGGAGCGGGCCCTCTGGGATGAAGACCTGCTGCGGGCCCAGGTGCTGGAAGCCTTGATGCCTGGTGTGGAGCTGTACCACTACGTCACTGACAGCATGGCGCCCCATCCCTGCCGTGACTTCGTGGTGCTCCGGTGAGGAGCCCTGGCTGTTACCCTGTTGTGCTCTGGGGTACCGGGGAGGTGAGTAGTTGGCCTCCAGAGGAATCTGAACATGTGTTTCCTTCCCTGCAGGATGTGGCGCTCTGACCTGCCTCGTGGGGGTTGCCTGCTGGTTTCCCAGTCCCTGGATCCTGAGCAACCTGTGCCAGAGTCAGGGGTCCGGGCCCTGATGCTCACTTCCCAGTACCTCATGGAGCCCTGTGGCCTGGGCCGCTCCCGGCTCACTCACATCTGCCGCGCTGACCTAAGGTACCAGACCCCATAGCTCTGGCCCCTTCCTGGCCTCTGCACCAGGCCACTGATCCCTGGAGGTTGGAGGCAAGTCCTTTCTTTCCTCTCCTGGCAAGGGCTCAGGGAAGAACCCATTGCTCACACATGCCTGCTTCTGCCTCCCCAGGGGCCGTTCTCCTGACTGGTACAACAAAGTCTTTGGGCACCTGTGTGCCATAGAAGTGGCAAAGATCCGGGACTCCTTCCCCATCCTTCAGACAGCTGGCCCTGAGACAAAGTTGTGAGCTTCAGCCTGAACCCAGGATGACACACCCTGGAGCCTGGCACCAAGGGTGTAAGGGGGTGAGAGGGGCAGAGCAGCCCCCAGAGGTGGCATCTAAGGGCAGAACTGGGTCCTTGTGGCCCCCTTACCTTTCTTTCTCACTTCCCAAAGATCCTCTGAACATACAGGGCAGGAAAAGAGAAAGTCAGTGTGCCATCTCCACTCTACCTCCACTTCCAGCCCCGGAACCTGTTCTACTCAGCCAAGAGAGAAGAGGGGTTTTCCGAGTAGGAAGGCCGCCACTGCCCTCCAGACCCACATAGCCCAGTTGGTCTGAAGCCTTGATGGCTTTCCCACCTGCTGGGAAGGAGAGGAGAGCAGACTGTACCGTCAGAGTTCTGTCAGATTGAGAGGCCAAGCCACCCTTTTTCGGTGCTAGACTCCCTGTGGAGGTTCTGATCCTGCCCATGGGGACAACCTTGGCCCTAAAACTAGCTTTTCCAGAGAACTTGGCCTGGAGAAGATAGGCACAGGCAGTCCAAGGGCAGCCGAGCCACCACAAAATGTTTTAGTTGTATAAATACGATGCTGAAATTGATGAGGCTGATTTAAAGCACAAGCACGGATGGGCGTCTAGCAGGTGACGTGATGATTTGGGATAACTTGGGATTTGAGAGTATGTGGGTGGGGATCCTTCCTTTCTCAGGTCTCAAGAGACCAATTAACCAGTCCCCACTGATCTGGATCCCACACTTTGCCTGCAATCCCTGAGGGCCCATGTAGCCTTTGACCATGAACTGCCATCTCTGGAGAGTGGAGGGCCTCACTCTCACTGTGCAAGCAGAGAGCAGAAGCACATGGCAGCGATGAGTTTGTATCTGTGTCTTCGCCCCTTTTCCTGCTCTTTCTGCCTCTGGGAATAGGAACCTAATAGTTCATTCAAGCAGAGACCTGGCCCCTGGCTTGGTGCTCAGGCAGCAGGTAGAAGGGCCTAGTGTCATTTCAATCTGCTGGGTTTTATCCAAACCTGATCTATCCTGTCCACTGGCCATTTTGGTTCATATGGAAATTCAAATGACATGCAAATTCCAACTAGTGCTTTTATAATTCTTTCAGCTACATAAACTGGAGCGGGATGGTTCCCAGCCAACATTGTAATTTTTAAGCCCATCTCATTTATTTGTACCTATAAATACTGTACAGTCAGAATATATATATATGTATTTGTGTATATATATAGACACATATATCACACATTATACACACATTCATATATATTCTCTCGCGAGTGTACTATAATCTGTGGGTGGGGCAAGGGTCTAGAAGGCCTCAGGAGCAGAGCACTTAAGAGGAGAGGGAAGGCAGAGAGCAGGGTACATGTGACCCCTCAGCAGAACAATAAAGTATTAACTGGAGATGCACTCTGGCTGCGTGGCTGTCTTTGCTGAGATGACAAGCCATGTGGAACTGCCACATGGGATGGGTGACAGCATGGCTTCAGTGTTAGGTCTGAGGCTGTGAGCTCTATTGGTATAGAACTGGAGAAAGCTGAGGAGGAATGGGGAGGGGCCTCAGCGCTTCTCTTTAGGAGGTGATTTGGGGATGGGGCAGATTCTGAGGATCCAGGCCTTGGGCATAAACCACAAAGTACCTCCTTGACCTGGCTGGTGTCCCTGATGTGAGTGGCCCACACGCATAGCCTCAAGCATCCTGACTGCAGCTCCATGGGAAGATGACCCTGGCTGTGCTGTCCTTTCCATTCTACACACATGAAAAGTGGCAACCCAGCCCCAGAGGCTTGAGGACCCTGTTCCAGCTGTCAAATCATCTAAGAGAGGTCTGAGTGCCTCGTGGCAGCCCTTGATCTGGCTCTAGTGACCAACGCAGCTCAGGGGGTTAGAGGGGCCCTGCATTTTGACTTCCCCCAAGAAAAAAAGCTTGCCTTTGCCATGTTGCTGTAGGATTCAAATGTCCCAACTTGGAGGGGCAAGAGAGAGTACAGGCTTTGTGATCAAATGTATGCTGAGCAGTCGGAGGCAAGCAAGGGTCTCTCCTGAGCCTCCGCCTCTTCAGAAAGAAATGGGGAAGTGATACCCGATGCTAGTCTGGCTCAGTAGGTGTTCAGGTTACCTGCCTCAGTCTGTACCCCTCCAGCCTGAGCAGATTGGGGTGCCTTCTCTGTCTCACTTCTCTGTCACTGCCTTCCACTCTTCTGGGTTCTGCTTTGCCTTTCCTCACTGCTGTTCCTAAGAGCTAGGTGGAGCTACAGACCTATGAGCCTCTTGGTTTTGGGAAAACAGTGGTGGTACCCCACAGCTGCATGTAGTAGGGTGGGTATTAAGGGATAGCTGTGTGACACTTCAGTCACAAGTTCTGGAGGAAGGCAGTGAGGGGTTTTCTGGCACTGGAATGACTACTTTTCCAAGGTGAAGAATGTCGTGAAGGTGAGCAGGATGAAAACCCAGGAGGTGATAGAATCTAGGAGACAGTTAAGAGGGATAATTTGGGGAGGGCTTGAGAATTCCTGTATCCTTTCTGTTGTGGACTCTGTTGCCCTGGACCCCTACGTCCAGCATTCTGGAGAGGTAGTGCCAAGCAAGAGAGCTTCTTTGGACCTCAGTGTCAATCCCTGCATAAAGCAGAGGCTGCCATCCCCACCTCTCTGCCCAGCTCACCATGCAGTCTACAAATGGATCACCACAGCCTGTGCACGCGGGAGTGGGTACCATGATGATGTGCCCGGCCCAGGCCGTTACTCCCACACGACGAGCACTATCCACAGCCACTTCTAGCACTCAGTCTTTTATCTCATGCCAGCCTGAGTTCGCCTCTTTCTTTCCCCAGCTCAGTCATCCTCTCCTAACTGATTTCCTCCCTTTGCTCCTCAAACACTTTTTGAGTGGACTTTGGTAACATAAAACTAACCTCAAATGTACCAACATGTCTCTACATCTCGGTGGTGACATCAGGGACGGGACTAGGTGAGAGTCGTCCCTGTTGCCCAGTGTCCACAAAGTGTCTGGATCAGCACAGGGAGTGTGTGCTTAGTGCCATTAAGCATGCGTGTGGTGGGGAGGGGGGCAGGGAGCAGGGAGCGTGAGACTGCATGACTGGGTGCTGGGAGTGGCATGGACATCTGGAAGGGTGAGAGAGGATGACAGCAAACCTTTTTTTTACTGTCCAGGAGAGAATTACGGACACTGTGGAAGAAAATCAGCAGTTTAAACATAATTGTGGAAGAAAATAAGCAAAATTTTGGCACAAAGCAAAATAGACCTGTAGAGGCTGAGTCAGCGTATCAAAGAGATTTGCTGTAAAAAAAAAAAAAAAAAAAAAAAGACCCTAGTTTATTTTTTTTTTTGTGGTCAAGAACATGTGGATATATATAATATATATATACACACACACACACACACACACACACACACACACACAACAATGGAATACTATTCAGCAATCAAAAAAGATAAACTCATGCCATTCACAGCAACGTGGAAACGCGGATATAGATAGAAGTTATTATGCTCTGTGAAATAAGGAAAAAGAGGGCCTCCCCGGTGGTGCAGCGGTTGAGCGCTGGGTTGTGAAGCTGCCCGTAGCCTCTGCAGCACCAGTTCGATCCCCGGCTCCTCCCTGGCCACCGGAGGAGGGTCCCACATGGCGTGCAGACCTCTCCTGCCGCCCGCTGCTCCCCTCAGCAGTGTACTTCGGTCCTTCTGCCTGTTCTGCTCCCCGCTCTGGCTCTGGTGAATTCTCTCACCCTCCCGTGCTTCTGACTGTACCCAGTGCTTGTATAAATAAATAATAAATAAATAAAATAAATCTTAAAAAAAAAAAAAAAAAAGAAAAAAAAAAGAAATAAGGAAAAGAAAAATACCGATGGATTCACTAATAGGAGGAACAATAACAATATAAAAGGAAGGGAAAAATAACAATATAAAACACAACAAAAACAGACAATGATAAACCAGACACATTCTGCAGAGGAGGAGGAGGGAGAGGGATCAGAAGGAGGGAGGACCACAGCAGACTGTGGTGATGTGCAAGGGTGAATTGGAGGAAATTCTATGGGGACTACACCTGAGGGGGAAAAAAAAACAAACATTGTTTAAAAAGGAGCAATGATGTAATATATATATATATATGTAAATAAATTTTAAAAATAAAATTAAAAAAAAAATAATAAAAAGCACCCTGCAGACACCTTTCCCTGTGGCCACCACAGCCAAAGTTTTCAATCAGAAAGCCTGGAGCACCCCTGAAGCCACACAAAGCATCCAACTAAACAGGCATTTTCCATATGATAGATCTTTCTCTCCTAAAGCCCTCACCTTCCTCACAAGCAGATTGCACTTGTCACAGAAATAATGATTCCCTGAGCTTAACGTATGCATATCATACTCTGTCAGGATGATAGAAATTTATCAACGCCCTCCAAAATGAATGCTTGCCTGCTTAATGTGAGGGTTTTTTTTTTGTTTGTTTGTTTTTGTGCTTATTGCTTTGTTTGTTTTACTGAGAATAACCCTGCCTCTATAAGCTGGATCCTACCTCATGGGGGTTCAGGAAGGGAGACCGCAGCTGCCAGGACCCTTTTCCTATCAGATTGTTCTTTTCCAGATTAATCTTCAAATTTTTGACTCCGAAAAGATGTTTTTCCTATCCTCCACAAGGTGGTTTTTATTTTTAAGTTAAACTGCTGACTGCCTGTGATACACCAGGCACCATGCCATCCATTTTCTCACACAAGATGTCCTCTCAACCTCAAAGTCCCCTGTGAAGTGTTGGCATCCACCCTTTAAGGATGGAGATCTGAAAGGCAAGGAGACTTGCCCTGGGGTACAAAGAAAATAGGCAGCTGGACTAGGTCTGCAGTCCAGACTCCCAAGTCTTTTTTTTTTTTTTCCTACTACAGCCCAGTATAAAGGGAGAGAAAGCTCCTTCTGCCCACTGGAGGCCTTAGGTTGGAGTAACAGTGGGGAGGGAACTGAAAGTGGCAGGTGTGACAGCTATTGCATAAAGGAAGAAATGCATTTGGAGAACACTGGTGGAAGGAAGTAAGGCCAGGAGGAGTGAAATACAGCCAGGGGACAGGGTGTGAAGTGTTGGGTCATGGAAGCCACCTCCTCTGTCTCCAGCCCTGGCCTGCTAGGAGTTGGCCTCCCCTGCCCTGCCTCTGGGATTCCAGCATGGTCAGGAAGTGTCCAAGGTTGAACTGGGCTGCTGTGGGGCCACTCAAACTAGTTGAACCTGGCAGTGTGGGCCTGGGATTGAATAGAGACTAGGCCACATGTGGACTTCATGCCCTAGCGACATTTGCATTGGTGTGCCCCTTCCTTCAGAAACAATATTAAAATGTATTTTCTGACTGTATGGAATGGAATCCAGGCTGCCGTTTGTTAGTCATTATATATTCATAGTTATTATGTTCAGTTTTTTTCTTCTGATGTTAAAATAAATTAAAATTACAGCATTTCTGTGGGCCTGAGGTTCTGGGCCTCCTATACCTAGCAATAAGTTGGCGCTGGCAGAGGGCACCAAAGGAGTGTCTGTAGAAAAGTTAAAACACTGTTGCTCAAGGGAAGGAGGCCTCGAGGCCTGGGCAGCTGGATGCCTTCTTCTATACTTCAGGCACATCAAGCATATGTGACCACAGCAGCGCTTTCTACCACCCTTGTTGGAGTATAGACTCCCTTTCTCCTTCCCCAGCTATGCTTCCTAGTTTAGAGGAGCAAGCAACTTTCTGTTAGGGCACCTAGCTGGCTCCCATGACCTGGGACAATCCCCTTGACATCAAATGAGAGCAATTTATGGTCAGGGCTCCTGGTGGGGCTCTCGGGCTCTCAGCTTCCTCTCCTCTAATGTGAAGAGGAAGAGCTGGGCCCAGTCCGAGGCTGGCCTCCTTCCAATCAGCTCCTGGGGGAATGGGACTGAATCTGTGGTCCCAGCTTGTCCATGGAGTAGGACACAGTGTCCAGGTCACAGAACAATGCCAGAAAGAACAAGCACTATTTGTGTAGACAGAGGAAGTGGCTTGTCCTGGCTGGTGACAACTTTATTAGGAAGAGAAGTAGGAATAATGGAGGAGAGAGTGGTTAGAGTGACATAGTGGGGATAGAAGCAAGGTATTAAGAAGGCTGGCAGGCCTCAGGGCCCAGGAAAAAGAGGAAAAACACAGAAAGAGAAAACAAAATTTCACCATATGGCGGACATAGCTCATTCACCTGTTTTCTCATACCCTATAGCTGGGTACAATTTTCATCCCCATTTTAGAGGTGCAGAAACTTAGACTCAGAGAGGCAAAGGAAGTTGTGCACAGTAATAATCAGGTGGTTAGCAGGGAAGCTAGATGGGAACAAATTTAGTCTTTGTGGCCCCATGCTGAGTGAGTGGAAAGAGCAGTTAGTGAGGGCAGGCAAGGTGGAGGGAGGAAGGAGAGCCTTTTGTCATGGTTTTACATGTCTGGGAAACCAGGTCAACCACTGCGAATAAAGTATACTTCATTTTTCTCCAAATGATCCTGAGGTGAGTAGCAGCACAATAGCTAACATTTATTGAGGGCTTATGTCATGCCCTGCCTACTGACTCACACACCCTTCCTCTTCTATGCTGAGTGCGCAGTTGTCATGTCGGGCACTATATTGAATACCTTATATGCATTAGTGTTTCACATTTCACCACCACTCTTTGATTAATAGCCCCATTCTACAGATGAGAACAGCTGAAACCCAGAGAGGTGAAGTGACTTCCGTGAGGTCACAGAGCTAGCAAATGGGGTAACCTGGACTTGAAGCTTGGCCCTGCAGACAGGAAAGTCAAAAACCAGACTAGACTGGGCAAGGTGGTGTGACAAGCTAGGCAGAGTGATGAGGTTGAAAATGAAGCCCAGTTAGAGCAGGAACAACAAATGATGGGCTCTGTTCTTCACCCACAGGGTGGTGAGAAATGGATTCCATGCCCATGGACAAAAGAAATGAAGTCTGTCTAGGAAGCAGCTGGAGAGATTGGGGTTGGATGTTAGATCACTAAAGCACCACCTATCTTGCTTGGGGTGAAGAACTGGCTATAATGACTCCCATGAGACCTGGAGTTAGAACCAGAATTTGAGGAGGATAGGCAGGGACTCAAATTGTCTGGCACATAGCAGGGCTGAGCTCCTGCCTGGAGAGCAGCTCATGGGAACAGATGGGGAGGAGGAGAAGTGGACTTGAGCCCCAGGCACCAGATTTTCTCAACATCTCCAACATCTGCCTTCTTAGGTCAGGTCTGACCCTGAGGTGAGTAGCAGCACTGTTTACACCCGAGTGGCACACTTACTTCCTACTCTGACTGAAGCCTAGAGGCCTGGCCCCAGAGAGGGCTTTGTAGCCCTGAATCTCTGCTCACAAGGAAGTGCACAGCGCTACATCACTGAGTTAGGCATCTCCCCAGCTGAGGCCCTGGGGCCGTGGAGATGGTGAGATGAGGAAGGGTGACGGGGAGACCATGTTCAGGCACCTTCATGCTACACAGACTGCTACTGCTTCGGTCTGAATCTCACAGCACTCCCATGTTCTGAGGGCTTAGAGATCCATTTTGCAGGGCCAGGGAAACTGAGACTCAGAGAGGGCTAAAAGGTGAGAAGAAACATAGGAGATGTGCCCCATGGCAGAGAGGAAAGCACGATGTCATCTTAGTGGGTAAAAGAGGGAGCATCATTTCAAGGTAGCATTTGAGAGGGGCTCAAAGAGTGGACACAGTGTGAGAAACATGGAAAAATCTGAGAGTTCCCAAAAGGAAAGTAGTGCATTGGTTTAGGACTTGACACTGTAAATTCAGAGTCAACTTCACTGCTAATACACTGACAAGTTCCCACGTCCTCCCCAACCCTGCCTCTTCCCTCCCCACCAGCTCTCATCCCAATCTACCTGCCTCCTAGTCCTCATGATTTGTGTGAAAGGGTATCTAGGCATATCCACCAAGTGTTGGCCCCTGGGGTTATGGGTCTCAGTGCCAAGCAATCAAGGAGCCTGTCAGGAAGGATCTTGCGTGATCATGGTAGTTTGTACCTGAACTAGCCCACCACTCAAACTAGCCCACTGTAGCCTTCCCAGACAGGAGGGCAGAACCAAAATAGTTCCGTTCAGTGTAACCCTGTAATTCATACTTGAAGGCATTTTGCCTCCAGGGGACACTTGATAATGTGACAACTTGAAGACAGGGGGAAGGGTGTTCTAGTTGCACGTAGTGTGACGCCCAGAGACTAGGTTCCTGCTGCTCAGGGCACAGGTTGGACTTCGCAACCAAGATTCCTCCTCCTGACATGTCAATAGTGCCAAATTTGAGAAACTTCAGGGTACCTGAATCCTTCCAGCTGCAATTGGGGTTAAGTGGCCAAGGTTAATAGGATCAAAGTGCATAAGGTCAGGAGATCAAGGGGGAGAAGATGAAGGGAGCAGGAAGGCTCTAGGGAATGTGATATATCCCACAGCCCTACTCCTAGAGCTCTCAAGGAGGGGTCTTTGCAGCCAGTTCAGCTTAGGTATCTGGGTGCAGGTAAGATGGGTGAGCATGGAGCTAAGACAAGTGTTCAGTAGGTGCCTGGAGAGTGGCTATCAAGTGGACAGGACTGTCTTCTGGGGGCTTAGAACTCTGCTGAACACTCCAGGGAGACACAACACCCAAGAGCCATCTCTCAGTCACATGACCCTTTGCATCCACCAAGCACTGTCACCCCATAGACTCCTGTGGGGCCTCAGGCATGCTCCATGGGACTGGTGGGATGAAGATTCTTTCTCCTTGCTCTGGGAGAATAGAAAAAACCCAGTTTTAAAAGCCAGGAGTCATGGGATCTTGTGTCAACTCTGTTGCTTCTGAGCTATGTGACTATAAGCATCAACCCTCACCCAGCTCTTCCTGTGTGCCCACCCAGTGAAGGTGGAGGCATGGTCTAGGCAGCTGAAAGGGCCTGCCTTCCACATCTGCCACCAGTGCTAGCCAATGGACTTGGGGACTTCCAGGTCCCTGTTCTCTGGGAAGAAGCCCATGTCCTCCTGGGGTCAGGAAGAACTATAAATACACAGATATGCCAACAATCAGCTGCACTGCACATGCATGCTCATGTGTGTGCTTGCACGTGCACACACACACACACACACACACACACACACATGCACACATGCATCCCAGATTCTTTGCTCCCTGGCTGGAGCAAATATGGGGAGAAAGGAAAACAGTATCAAGGACTTACAGAAAGTCCAAGGAACTCACCCTCAGGAAGGAGCAGCAGGATGAGGTTATTGTCTGACATTCCCCAAGGAGATGAGCCTCGACAAGAGGTACAGGGAGGGGCTGTCCGGACAGGATTCTGAAGGTGGTGCAGCCAGAGGCCTGGTGCTCAGCCTGCCTCTCCCCAAACTGCTGCCCTCATCCCAGACAACCTCCAGGAAAGCTTCACAGTATTGCCTTGACTGTGGGGACATGAAGTTTGTGAACACCAGAGGTGACATCTCCTCACATAGTTGGGCCTCAGTAGGCACTTGGTCTAGCATTGTCTGTATTCATCCGAATATAAGGGGTGACTGGCAGCAACCACTGTGTGATGTGGTCTCATCACTTCACTGTTCATGGGGTGGTCAGGTTGTGTAGCCAAGGTTGGAAGGCAGGTAAGTACCACCCAGGGAAGAGACAAGTGCATGATGAGGTCCCTTCTTCCATCAATACACGTGGGGTTTCACCAAGTCAAATGGGACCTGCTCTGGGGCCTGCACTGAGGAGGTTAATGGGCTTTGTTGGAACTTGGTTTGCCTACCCCCTTCCCTACATCTTGGGTCTGACTGTCGGGGCCCAGACCTGAGGCCCAGACCTGAACATCCGGGTTCTTGCCTGAAGCAGGTACTGAATGTTAGCTCAAGTGAAGGTTTCAAGTTTCCTATTGTGACGACTGATCCTTTCCCCCTGCTTGCTACTGTGGCTTGTTTGCATTGGTGGTCTCTCCTTGCTAGAGATAACGAGAGACCTCCTCCTCTGAACCCTATATAACATTGTACACATTCCTGAATAAATGAGACTGGCGATGATCCTGGCTTTGTCTCCACTCCTTGCGTACCCCGTCCCATACCAAGCCCCTGCTTCCTCCCCCGGGTACCCCGTTGATCTGCCCGGCTGGCCCGGACATTTGGCGCCCAACGTGGGGCCCTGGTACGAGGAAGAACTTACAGAGGGAGAAGACGCCCGAAAAGGAAGCTAGCTAGCTCAGGAGGAAGCCTTATCGACGTGGGACCCTGCCGCGTCGTGGATAAGGTAAGCTCAGGTACAGCGTCTGAATCATGGGACAGGAAATAAGCCAGCATGAGATATATGTGAAGCAATAAAAGTGGCACTTAGGACGCGAGGAGTCAGGGTCACAAAAAGGATCTACTCCACTTTTTTGATTTTGTTCAAGACCTGTGTCCTTGGTTCCCTCAAGAGGGCACAATAGATCAAAAAAGGTGGGAACGGGTAGGAGATGCTTTAAATGATTTTCTATGAAGCTTTTGGCCCCGAAAAAAATTCCGGTGACCAGCATTCTCTACTGGAATCTAATTAATGATCTAATTTCAAAAAAGGAAGCCTACCCTGATATTAAAAAATACCATTTGCCAAACAAAACAACTGCTTAGAAGTGCTTCTCCCAGCACAGCAGGGGCCCCATCCCCCAATGATCGCTGTGAGGACTTAATTCCGTTTCACAGTGATGCGGAGGATGATCCATCCAAAGAAGAACAAAAAGAACCTTTAGAGAGGGGCCTCCCCGGTGGCGCAGCGGTTGAGCGCTGGGTTGCGAAGCTGCCTGCAGCCTCTGCAGCGCCGGTTCGATCCCCGGCTGCTCCCCGGCCACTGAAGGAGGGTCCCACATGGCGCGCAGACCTCTCCTGCCGCCCGCTGCTCCCCTCAGCAGTGTACCTCGGTCCTTCTGCCTGCTCTGCTCCTCACTCTGGCTCTGGTGAATTCTCTCACCCTCCCACGCTTCTGACTGTACCCAGTGCATGTATAAACAAAACAAAAACAAACAAATAAATAAATGAAAAACATGCCTCTATAAAAAAAAAAAAAAAAAAAAAAAAACAAAAGAACCTTTAGAGAAAAATGAAAGGGCCTCTCCCGACCGGCCCAAATAAAAAAAAGAAAAACAGAATTATCCCTCTTTGAGCAAGTTTACTTCTGTAGCTACAAACCCTCCTTGCTCGTCTGAAGAAGAGGGCGGAGTTTTTCCACTGCTTAACTCCAAAAGCGAAATCAAAGTTGCTTCGCAACCTCCCCCACTCTCGCAAAAGGGGAGGATCCTGAGGCGGGCGAAGTAGATTGGAGCAACCTGGAGGAGGAGGCTGCACGTTACGATCCCCACTCTCCTCCTTATTACACGGCCGCTGTTGCCTCTGTGCCCTCACAACTCGCTGACCCTAATCTCGACCTTAAAAACCAAAATCGCCCACCTTGAGGAGCGCATGCGCCTACAGGCCCGTTATCATAAACTTTCCCTTCAACTTCGACAGATTCAATTAACTTCTTCATCCAACTCAGATCCCGCTCCGCCATTATGGGGGAGGGGTGACGCCGAGGCCACTTCAAAGCGGCCGTTAAGGGGCGGGCTTGAAGCTGACGTCACCTTAAAGCCGCCATTATGGGGCAGGGTTAGCGCCGAAGCCATTTTAACTCCTCCCTGGGCTCCCGCAGCTTTGTCTGTTTTCCCGCCTCCCAAAAAGCCCTTTTCCGCGGCTTATGTCTTTCCTGTTATTGAAGCTCCAGATGCTCAAGGCCACCTCCGCCGCTATCACCAACCACATAATTTTCAACATTTAAAGGAATTAAAGACCACCGTTACCCAATATGGTGCTAGTGCCCCTTTCACTCTCACAATTCTTGATTCTATTGCAGAAGGGTGGCTCACTCCCCTAGATTGGCAAACTTTAGTAAAGGCTGCCCTTGACGGCGGAGATCATTTACTTTGGAGAACTGAATTTCAGGATCTCTGTAGGGACCTGGCCCGAGAAAATAAACGGGCTGGAAACCCATGGACTTTTGAAATGCTCACAGGTTCTGGGGATTTTGCTACATCGGAGGCTCAACTTGTGGCTGATCCCGGCCTTTTTGCTCAAATCTCTTCTGCAGCCACCAGAGCATGGCGCAAACTTCCTGCAAAAAACAATACTGGAATCCCACTGATTAAAATAAGACAGGGTACTGGGGAGTCCTTCTCTAATTTTGTTGACCGTCTACAGATTGCAGCAGAGCGCTCCCTAGGCTCCACCGCTGCCACTGCTGACCTAGTAAAGCAGTTGGCCTTTGAAAATGCTACTCCGGCTTGCCAAGCGGCTATCAGACCCATTAAAAGACAGACCTCGGATGTTTCTGACTACATCCGCATTTGTGCTGACATTGACCCTTCATATCAACAAGGTTTGGCCATGGCGGCAGCATTTAGCGGTCAGACTGTGGCTAATTATATTAAGTCAAAAACAGATCCCTCGCGGAATTGTTATAAGTGTGGCAAACCTGGCCATTTTTCAAAGGCTTGTCCTTTGAACCCCGCACAAGCCCAGCAAAAGGGCTTGTGCCCCCGCTGTAAGCGCGGCAAACACTGGGCACGAGACTGTAAGTCAAAAATAAACATTCAGGGACAACAATTGCAGTCCCAGTCGGGAAACGAGAAGAGGGGCCAGCCCCAGGCCCCGAAACAACCTCTTGGGGCAATCCCCTTTGTTCCAGTGACACCCACAAATCCTTTTCAAAACTCTGCAGAGCAACACCAGGAAGTGCAGGATTGGACCTCTGTGCCACCTCCAATACAATATTGACCCCTGATATGGGGCCCCAGGTCTTAAGGACAGGGGTTCATGGCCCCCTACCACAGGGTATGTTTGGCCTTATCATCGGCAGAGGCAGTGTGGCCTTACACGGTCTTAAGATTTTCCCAGGTGTTGTTAATAATGACTTTAAAGGTGAAATAGGAGTTATCGCTGAGTCAAAAAATGTTCTTTCTATCGCTAAAGGTCAAAACATTGCTCAGCTAGTGCTGTTCCCCTTGGTGCCCACAGATCATGTCAGCCTCTCCCCCTTTAGAGGGAATAAAAATTTTGGCTCCTCAGACGCTTTTTGGGTTCAGCCCATTACTACTAACAAACCCTCACTTACCCTTATGTTAGATAATAAGCCTTTTACAGGAATAATTGACACAGGAGCAGATGTCACCATCATTAGGCAGGAAGACTGGCCATCTACCTGGCCAACTGTTGCCACCATAACCAACCTTCGGGGTATAGGCCAAAGTCGTAATCCTTGCCAAAGCTCAAAATATCTTTCTTGGAAGGATCCAGAGGGCAATTCTGGTCTTATAAAGCCTTTTGTTCTTCCACACTTACCGGTCAACTTGTGGGGAAGGGACTTGCTTTCTCAGTTGGGGATGGTTATGTGCAGCCCTAACGACATTGTCACTGCCCAAATGCTCAATCAAGGTTTTGTCCCGGGACATAAATTAGGGAAAACGGGCCAAGGTATTCGACAGCCCCTCCCTGCCACTGGACAACAAGACAGGAAGGGACTAGGAAATTTTTAGTGGGGGCCACAGATAAGCCTGCACCCCTTAGACATGCCGATTCCATTGTTTGGAAGTCTGAAGACCGTGTCTGGGTTGATCAGTGGCCCCTATCTTATGAAAAGTTACTTGCAGCCCGCCGGTTAGTGCAGGAACAAGTGGCGGCGGGTCATGTTGTGCCCAGTTCTTCTCCCTGGAATACACCTATTTTTGTTATTAAAAAACAATCAGGGGCATGGCGACTCCTCCAAGATTTAAGAACTGTCAATGCAACCATGGTTCTCATGGGGGCCCTTCAACCTGGCCTCCCTTCCCCGGTTGCCATCCCAAAGGGTTTCTACAGGGCGGTGATCGACCTCAAAGATTGTTCTCTTCCATCCCTCTCCATCCTGAGGACCAAAAAAGGTTTGCATTTAGTCTTCCTTCAATTAATTCAGAGAACCATTGCAAAGGTTCCATTGGACAGTTTTGCCCCAGGGCATGGCTAACAGCCCTACTTTATGTCAAAAGTTTGTGGCACAGGCCCTTCAGCCTATTCGTAATTCTTGGACCCAAATGTACATAGTCCATTACATGGACGACATCCTTGTGGCTGGTGCTGATGGCCAGTCGGTTCTGCAATGCATAACCCAATTACAGGATCATTTGACAGCTGCAGGACTACAAATCTCTCCTCATAAGGTCCAGCTTCAGGACCCGTATACCTATCTAGGTTTCCAACTTTCCGGGCCCACGATTACTGTCCGCAAGGCAGTTATCCGCAAAGATCACCTTAAGACTCTTAATGATTTTCAGAACTTTTGGGTGACATTAATTGGCTGCGGCCATATCTAAAACTTACCACGGGTGACCTCAAGCCTTTATTTAATGTTTTACAAGGGAACTCTGACCCAAAATCCTGTAGGGCCCTCACCCCTGCAGCAGATCGGGCATTACAATTGGTGGAACAGGCCATAGCTGATCATTTTGTCTCAAGCATTGATTATCTCAGCCTTTTGTGTTGCTGATATTCA